>NW_020664413.1:61157028-61294882 GCF_002925995.2 Terrapene triunguis | reverse complement strand
ACACACACACACACACACACACACACACACACACACACACACACACAGAGACACAGACACACACACCCCTCCTCTTCCCATAATTCCAAGGAAGGCAATTTCCACATGAGGACACTCCTGTGTTAAAGTTACAGGCCATGTCCTTTTTCAAATGTCAAGTTATCGTAGGCCAGTGCTGTGCCGAGCACTTCAAAGCTTGCAGCGCAGAGTGTCGAAGGGCAATGGCAAAGGCTGCTTGTTGTAATGCGTATCCCCCTCTGATCTCATTCCCATTATTGCACCAAAACAAGCCTTTCCATTTATTCTCCTTCGTTTATAGGAAGGCGGACCAGGTGTGACTATTCAATTCAGCCTTATGCCACGTTCCTCAGTCACAGCTCACAGCAAATGAGATGATGTATATATTAAGGTTGATTATTTTTTTCAATGGGCCAAATCCTTAGCTGGTGTAAATCAGTAACTTCAAGGGACCTGCACTGATTTCCACCAGTTGAGGAACTGGCCCATTATTTGCTATCAAAGAATACTGTCAACTTGTTCAGGATTCCTACCATAAGGGAAGGTAAAGACCATCCCAAGAGAAGAACACAGGAATCACCAGACTGGATTGGACCTTTGGTTCATCTAGTCCAGTACCCTGTCTCCGACAGCAGCACTGCTGCAGCTATGGGAAGTTACAAGGAACCCCGCAGTAGGCAGTTATGGGATAACCTGTTTCTTCCTAATGTCCTTGATGGAACATGGTGGGGCTACTCAGCGGTGTAACTGCTTACCCATGTCAGTAATGGGCTCACCATCTAGCCCAGAGGCAGCAAAATTATTAGAGCCAAACTGTGCCTGGTCCTTGAGTGCACCTGGAGGAGAAAGCAGCCGTCTGAAAAAGCAAAACTCTTGGGTACCGAGTTTTTAATCCTTACTATAACAACTCTGGATGTCCTCAGTATCCATCTGCTCTGCTCTCCTTACATAATCCAACGTGCTTTTCCCCTACAAGTCCTGCTGACAATGTTAATGGGAGTTTTACAAGTACAAGGGAGAGCAGTTTACCAGAGTGGATCTCAAAGGAGCATTTTGCCACATACTGAGGTTGATGAAGAGCCAGACGATATTGGGGGCCTATTCTGCCACCCTTATACAAGACTAATAGGCTCAAAGGAAACAGAAACATGCTGGCTCCCCCAGAGGAGAAACTGAAGGGGCTCCTACTGGCAGACAGATTTAATTTGCATAAACATCACTCATTTCCAGTCCCCAGCAGTGTGCATGGTTGTATTATTTGTAGTTTGTGTTCGGTTCTTAGGAACAGAAATTGGTTATGTAAAAGAAAGGCGATATTAATATATATTAAAATGTAAAAGGCATACTATGGGGAAAGCTGAACACCCTAATCTAATGGCTGGTGGACTCAGACTGGATAGGGAGAAGACACCTCTCGAAGAACCAGGCAGACTCTGACCCTAAGGGCCTGCCACAAAACCCATTGGGAATCTTTCCATTGATTTCAGTGTTTTTGGATCAGGACCTAAGTGGCTTAGTCAAACTACAGAAGGGGTCAATATCAGATGGGAATTCCTTGCTGCCAAACCTGTGCTTAGCCTACTAGACCATGCTGCCTATTATGCTGTACAGACTTACCTGTGGCCAAAGAGCACAGGGAGTCCTCAGCAAGGGAGCAGCTCATAATTCCAAAGACAGCTACGATGGGAGAATATCATAGTTATTATTCTGTGGTTTCTTTTAATTATTTGGAACAAGTATGTGATTTCATGATGGGCTTCTTATTTATGTTGAATTTTGGGTCCACATGGATCAATTGGTGCACAGCGCATCAACGTGCTTTAGAAATCAAACGCCTGTAGTGCGCATTGCTGCATTGTGAAGACATGCCTGAGTGCCTGTAACCTGGAAAGCATTGGGGGAACATGATGGAAGCTTGAATGTAACAAGACTTAAATTAGCCTCCACCTATACTATAATCAAACAATCTCTTTGGAGAGGTTTTGAAGTTCAAACAACGTGAATCCAAGTTGGATCTAGGCCAAATACCACTGAGTAACATTAAGTAGTGACCTAAGGCTTAAGACCTTTATGTTTGTGGCTCTACTTGCTTGATTATATGCACATGCTGAAACCTCTTTAAAATAAATACAATTTCTGCCTGAAATTACTTCTTTTGCAGTCCATGAACATTCTTCAAAGAGTCATTCAGCTGTTTAGTAAACGTGCCCTGCCACGTGTAGGTTGTCACTAATGAAAAGTTTGGTTTAGTGCAAGTCATGCCCTGCCCTCAATTAAGTGTGCTATAGAGAAAATATATTATACACACATGCACACACACATTTACAAAGACAAACTTAAGGGGTAGATTAATTCCAAAAGGAGCTGAAGTTTTCTACTGGGATCAGTTTAATGGGGGAAAAACTAGACAGCTGCTCCTTTATCTCAAGTGTACAGCAGTCCCTGGGAATCCTGGAGATGTAAATTCTACTCCCACTGTTGAGTCAACTCTGAAAATAAACATATCAATTGATGATCAAACATCCATGCCCAGAGCCAGCCAGTTTTTCAGCTGAAAAGATAATCTGTGCATAAGACCTCTTCCATTGCCTTAGAGATGTATTCAGAGTTCACCTGCCCCCTGGAGGAAACCTGACTCTCCCCTAGAGCCAGACGATGGAAAAAGCCACTGAGAGTTTGCTGGAATAGACACAAGAATGGACTATTTTAAAATAAATCTCAAAAGAAAAGGTAGATAACTCAATATATCCCATCATACAGTGCAGAATATCTGTTGAAATCTCGGGAGGGGTAGAAGGACAACTATGACAGAAAACCCTCTTGCCTCTGCCAGGATTTTGACAGATCATTTATCCCATCGTACACTGGAATAGGCAATGTTTCTCTGGCTGATTTGCAAATAACCCATAATGTAGAAGAAATTTTGCCCTCCCTTCAAAGGCAGGCATGTAGATGTGCTAGAGGAAGCTCTATCTTAACTCCTATTATAGAGTACACTGAAAGAATTAGAAACAAAATTATGCAACCTTGAATAAGTCTATTATGCAAACCTAACTATAGAAACCTCAGAACTTCTGAAACTCATCAGAGAATTGTAATAAACGCTTTAGTATTCAAGGTGGTTCACTACAATTGTACTTTTGTAAAACATCTGAGGGTTGTAATAACTTTTGGAGGTCACTGCCAAACCTTGCCAGGAACAAATTTTTAGCTTAATTCAAAATATCAAGACACATGTACTGCAAGATCCTAACTAAATCAAAAGATGAGGGATTCCACTGCTTCCATCAGGAATTATATAGATTTTGTGCTGAATCTCCACTTTACATGCAACAAAAATGCATAAACGGGACAACCCTCCACCAAGTTTCAGGCAGAAGGTTGTTCCTGAAGTCTGGTCTGCTGTTGTTGAAGTGGGGATGAGCAAACCCCAGTGGAGATGAAGCAGAGACACAAGCTTGTCAATCCCCAGCCATCACAATTCATGGGACCGTCCCAACAGGTATCTTCAAGCACTGGTCTAGTTTTCCCAGAGGATGGCTCCACACTAATGCCAAGGTCCCCGTCATTGTTAGTCTCTGCTTAATCCTAGCACTCAAGCCTCCCACTTTGCTTTCCAGAGAACTTATTTCAGCTCGGAGTCCTGTCCTCTGTTATTCATGACTGATGTTGTTGACTAGCTCAAGATGATAAAGTACTAGTGAATACCAGTGGATGTCCTATCCAAAACAGTTAACATAGGCCAGATCACAGAACAGCTATGAACTTAAACACCAGTCAGCTAACATCACCATACTCAACCCCTTTAAAAATGAATCACTGATAATCAGAAGCCACTGATTTCATACACGGATATTTATGTACAAGAGAGTACCACAGCAGGCCAGTTGATGAAATCACACACAGACAGAAAGGAATTTAAGTCACCATTGTAGAACTCATCCCAATACCTCTGAAATCAATACATACAGAAACCCGGTGGGACAAGATTTTGATGATTACCTAGCAAGTAGGGAATAGGGATTGGCCCTAAGAAATACAAACCAGAAAACCAAAACAAACCTAAATAGCACAACACAGACACTATTCTCAGTAACAAAAGTTGTATTTCTACTCCCAAAATATTCTGCCTTTATAATAAAAATCCAGTGAGCGTACCAAATACATAGAAGGAAAGCAACTTTTTTTAAAAGCCCTTTAAAGCTCTACAATGAAATTATCCTTAGCAATAAACACATCCATCTGGAGCAAGGAGTGGAAAGCACCACCATTACCATTGCCTGCTACCTAAGGATCAGCATTAGTGTTATATGTATACACATGTAAGCACTCACCTGAAAGACAATCAGTTTTCCATGGGCGTGGAAGATGTAAGATGGGTTATGTAAAAGGTTTAGCAAATTGCCAACCCATTCTCATAATGAGATACACATCAGAGGCTAGATCCTCAGCTGATGTAAAACGGTGTTAGCTCCACTGAAGTCAACTTAAACCAGCTGAGAATCTGGCTCAAAATTCCAAACAAGAGCACAAGATCATCTGAGCAAATGGTGAATCAATACAGTGGCCTTTATGATATAGATACAGACAGACAGATATATTAGTGTGTCTATCTATGTGACGTACAAATACCGACTAATTAATTAAACCTCAAAAAGTATTATTAGCCCCACTTTTTAAATGGAAAGTGTGGGGAGGGAATGTTGGGGCAGAGAGATTCAGTGACTTGTCCAAACACAAACAAGGAATCAATGCCCAAAACTGGGACTAGAATTCAGGAGATTCTGGGTTCCACCTCTATGCTCAGGCCACTAGCCTTCAAAATCTGGTTCATACTACAGATGATTTCTGGATGGAAACATGTTTATTATACACAAATATTTCTAAATCTAGTTAATGAATATATTTCTAAATTATTCATTTAGCAAGAGGAACATTTTAATAAAATATTCCTAAATCATGTGTTCCAATCATCATCTAGTCCAACTGGGGGTTGGACTAGATGACCTCCTGAGGTCCCTTCCAACCCTGATATTCTAATCTATTCTATGATTCTACTGCCAGTATTCCAAATAGCATTCAATACCATGCCATTTTAATCATTTATCTAAATGAATGTTATAAATACTATATATAAATCAGTGTTGCTAATTTTGGCAAACTATGCAGAACTTAAAATTACAGATATTAAATTTGTCATGTTACCCAAAACATCTTTTATTCAAACTCACAGCCAGAATTTTATCACATCACTGTAACAGGTAGCACTACGTATTCTGAAAAGTATACATTCAAGATTTTGCTAAGCCTTATGCAGAAAACAACAACAGCCTCTTCTATTGCCCAGAAAGCTTACGTCCACAGAACACCATGCAACGAAAGATCCTTATTTACGCCAATATCCTTTGCTCTTCAGCATGAATAATATTCATTTCTTTTAAACTCCGATTTTTTTTTGAACTACTCTCTTAGGGATTTCAGCCAAATTTGCCTTTGCTCTTCTACAAAGTATGTATTTTTTGATCTTCCTAAAATATCAGAAATAAGTTTTTATATGCATAATTTTCCTCTTGGCTGGTGGATTTCTACATCTTTGCCCTCAGGGCAATTTTCTTTAGGGGACATCTAATCCAGAAATTCTCAGACTGGGGGCAAAGAATGTATTCTTGGGTGGGGGGCTGGGAGAAGGGGAAAAAAACACTTACTGCGCACATTCAGAGCTGGACAGACGGACAGCAGCGGCTGCTGGCCAGGCTCCTGGCTCTGAAGGCAGTGCCGCTGCCAGCAGCAGCGCAGAGGTAAGGGTGGCAATACCATACCATGCCACCCTTACTTCTACACTGCCTGCACTGCTGCTGGCGGCAGCGCTGCCTTCGGAGCAGGGTGCCCAGCCAGCAGCCACCGCTCTCCGCTCTGCCTTCAGAGCTGGGCAGCCAAAGAGCGGTGGCTGCTGATCAGGTGCCCAGGGAGGGGGGGAGAAGAGGGGGAGAAGGAAGGTGGGAGGGTGTAAACTACTTCAGACACAAAGACGGGGGCATGATCAAATAAGTTTTAGAATGACTGATCTAATCAATCCTTCCAGAGAAAAGCAGAGACTATAATAAATAAACAAAACCCCCAGATACAGACTTTGGGCTCAGGTCTCTACTTTTGCTTGTAAAGGGAGTAACTCCCTGGTGCACCCATCACTGGCCAGGCCATCCCATATGCACATGGAGAGGATTCGCCTCTCACACACACCAGTGTAAATCAGGAGTAACTCTGGTGTAAATGAGAGGGGAATCAGATCCTCCATGCAGAGATCTCCCTTTGCTTATGCAGAACCCTTTTACTATGGGCAACCCTGGGGAGGGAATGGGAGAATGCTGTAGAGAATCAGGTGGCAACTTCCACATAATGGCTCTGGCCTCTGCTAAGTCCCCTACAGTTTGAGGCTCCAATCTGCAGACCCAGATCTGAAATTCACCCAAGACCAGGGGAGAGACAAGGCCAGCCTCGACATTCAGATCCAACTGCACTTCCCTAAAGTTCGAGGGGCTTTAGATCCAGGGTTTTGGTTTGGCACCATCTCTACCCAGACCCAGCCTTCAAACTCCATGCTGCAGCGTCACGTTAACCAGAGCAGTGCCTGTTACTTCCAGTCAGAGCCTGGAGTAACCTGTGTGGCATACAATACACATTACATACACCTACTACCGTAGAGAAGGAGGAGTTGAAGGAGCAGAACCAGGCCCATCTCCTCCTAAGGCCCAGCTCTGTTTCTCTTCTGCTCAGCCAGGACAACTCACTCGGTGACTGATTTGTGCTGGGGGACAATTAGCTTGTGAATAGAGACTTACATTTCCTCCAAGCAAGACTGCCTTTCGGACTCAGAAGTAACACACACAGGACCATTGCTGTTAATCTCAGTACCAAGCTGGGCCCTGAGGCTGGAATTTTCAAAAGCATTCAGCAACGGCCTAACTCTGCTCCCATTGACGTCAGTGGGAGCAGAGTTAGGTCAACCATAAGCCTTTGTGAAATTCCCAGCCTAAGTTTCTATTTTTCCCACATATTTTCTGCATCCCTTTAGTCAGAAATATTCAGAAGTTTGCGATGTAATGGTGCAGTTCCCCATCACAGAGACAACTGTTTTCATGAATAAGGTACATTTCTCTCCAAAATAAAACTTCTGAACTGAGTTCTGAACCACGAAACCAGCTGCTATCATTCTCAGGAAAAATGAAGTGCAATGGCAAGGTTCATTTAATCAATCATTATAATTAAATGCAACCAAGTTAATTGATGTGACTGGACTACTGAAAGGTGGTGGTGGTTGTTTTTTCAATTGCTATTTATTGAGCTGTAACATTCTGATGAACAAAATAGCTTCCAATATCTCAAACTGATCCTGGAAACTTTTAAAATATACAGATTGTCCACATGAATATTGAACTTAAAGGGGTAGAATATTAAAGACATTTATCATCTTTACATAGCCAGGTGGGCTCCCTTTTGTCTGGAGAACAACGGATCTCCCGAACAGAAGAGGATGTTTCCATAGACTTACCTCGCTGAAAGCTATTAGGATCTAATAGCATTACTGCCACTGGTGCTGATCCTATGAGATTCTCCCTAGGCCTTCTTAGGGGCTCTCTCTGGCAAGAGGCTGGACACTCCCCTGAGATACTGAGCACCCTCAGCTCCCACTGGCTTCAATGCACTACTCAGGAGTGCTTAGCACTTGGCAGGATGGAGTCCTAAGTACAGAGCCTAAAGCCAAATCTGCTTGCTTTAGAAGTATGAGGAGCCCCACTGACCACTGGGAATACAATGTCAGCCTGAATAAGGGGAATGGGATTTCGCTCAAGGGCTGAGCTCGACCCACAGGTTCATCACATATAAACTGATCGTATCAGTGAAGTGGAAAGCACACCATATTTTAAAGAAATTTTAAACGAGTATTGGCTAGCTTCCCAGCTGGTATAAATCCATGCAGCTCCACTGAAGTCAATGTGGCCACAGTGATTTATGCCAGTGAAGGATCTGGCCTTTAATACACTTATTTTCTATACCTATTTTTGGAAATTTGAAAGCATTTGCTTAAAAAACTGTTTATCACTGCCCAGGCACATTACAGCTATGATCAAAAACATAATTAACAAGAAAAGAAAGGCTACATTTCGTAACGAGCACTAGCGCAGCTGTAACAGCACCAATCTGTCTCAGAGAGACACTAAATGGAAACAAAGAAGTCTGATAAATCTTACAATTATTCATGCTTAACTGAGGTCACCCAAACCTCACCTTTTTGCAGTATTTTCTTGCAACTAAGCATGTGAACAAGAAGAGGGATATATTCAATGCAAATACGGGCCCGCTATCATTTGGAAGGAGGGGTTACTCCCTGATCAAACAAAGGAAGAGGGATTGGTTTCGTTTGTGGGATCTCTCCAGGAAAATATTAAACGAGTGTAAAAACTGCGAGGAACAACAGTATTAACTCGTCTGTTCTTAACAAAGCAGCAAACAATTAGCATTTAGGAAAAATGGGTCAATAAAGACCTCAAATCTTCTTAACAGCTAGCACAATCAACCCATGTGGCAACAGCAATCTAAATTAACACCGTGGAGATGTTAGTTCTTTCTTCACATATCTAAAAAGCAATTACAAATGTCACATCGAATCTCATTTTAAGACACTGTCCCATAGTTTAGCACTGTAGCCTGTGATTAAGTCTACCCTCCCTCCCAAAGAAGCTTTTTACTCTGCTGAGGCAGATGGCTTTGGAAACCGCCCCTTATTCACATCACAGCCATTCTAAATCTGCTCCACCCTATGGAAATCAGACCCATGCTGTTTTCCTTCGCATCTGTGTGCACTACAGGTCTTACAAGCATCCCCGTATCCTCTGCATAAGGTGAAGAATTAAGGAAAAACAGCTGATCCCAACCAGCCCAGAGCCCCTAGCTTATAGGGTTCACTCCTACAAGGCAATGAATGTCCTCAGCTCCCGCTGACATCAATGGGAGTTGAGAGTGCTCAGGGCCTCACAACAGTACCTAGTCCCTCAGAAGCGTGTCTAGCATCTTCCAGGAATGAGCCTATAAAGGACATGCTTAATTTTAAGCATCTGCTTAAGTCCTACTGGTTTTAATGGGACTTAAGCAGGTGTTAAGCAACTAAGTGCCTGGCTGAACTGGGATGGACTATATATATATATATATATATACACACACACACACACACACACACACACACACACACTTAATGGCTTGGCTGAATTGTGGCCCTGATGACCATAAACCCAATCTCGCACACAAATAAACAACGTATGACTTTACTCTGGTGAATTACAGCATTGACTTTAAAGGGACATAAAGTAAAGTTACTCACGTGCTTAAGTGTTCGCAGGATCTGGCCCCAAGGATTAATTTTTCATTTCTCAGACTTCTGTTTCTCCTTCACTTGCATTTAAATACAATGTTCCCTGACCGCTTCCTAACTATGACTCTGATCCTGCAATGAGCTCCCTGTGGGCAGGAGCCAGGAACTAATGCGATCCTGGGGTGCATACACAGGGGAATCTTGAGTAGGAGTAGAGTGGTTATTTTACCTCTGAATTTGGCATGGATATGACCACTGCTGGAATAATGTGTCCAGTTCTGGCGCCCAAAATTCAAGAAAGATGTTGATAAATTGGAGAGGGTTCAGTGAAGAGCCATGAGAATGATTAAAGGATTAGAAAACTTGCTTTGTAGCACACGCTTAAAGAGCTCAAGCTATGTATCTTAATAAAAAGAAGGTTAAGTGATGACTTGATTACAGTCTCTAGCTACACAGGGAACAAATATTCAACCATGAGCTCTTCAGTCTAGCAGAGAAAGGGATAACGCAATCCAATTGCTAAACATTGACGCTACACAAATTCAGACTACAAATAAACCATACATTTTTGACATTGAGGGTAATTAACCACTGAAACAATTTACCAAGGTTCATGGTGGACTCTCCATCACTGACAATTTTTAAATCAAGACTGGATGTTTTTCTAAAAGACCTACTCTGGGAACTATTTTGGGGAAGTTCAATGGCCTGTGTTATGCAAGAGATCAGACTAGATGATGACTTGGCCTTGGAATCTATGGTTCTATGATCCTAGGTGAAGCCCAAATGAAGCCAATAGGGCTGCGTGAGGGTTCAGGCATCCATCCAATTGCAGCTCACTGCAGAGTCAGGGCCTGCCTGATTAAGAGGAATGGAGAGGAATGACTTCCCAATGGAATTTTAAAGGCTCTTTATCCCACGTGAATTCTTTCTGAGCCTGATCAAAGCCTACTGAAGTCAATGGAAAGGCTGCCATGGACTTCAAAGGCCTTTGCATCAGGCCCAAAATATATAAATACCATGTATCAATGTCCGGGCTTTTTTCCCCTTTCTTTATCTAATTTGTTCCTATTAATCTCTTCATACGTATATGGTAGATCAGATTCCAGACTACACAGATACTGCATTTGTGCACATAATTTTGTCAGTAGCTTTTAACGGTTATAAAAGTCAATGCAGATCACATCCTTGTGTGCTGTATTCCTGTTTTTCTTAAAGAAAAACCTCTCCCTGCCACTGTACTTGAAATACTGCCAGTGAAACTGAACGGAATACACATCACAACCGCACCCAGGCAGTTTCAATATCATCCGTTTGATTCTGCCATTGGAGTTACAATGGCCCGATTCTTGACTCACCCACACTAGTTTTTATGCCAATGTAACTCCATTTACTTCCATGGAGTTACTTCAGATTTTACAGCACTGTGAGCGGGAAATTAGGCCCAATGACTCCAGTTTAAGTGTGCCTGGTGGATTTTTTTTTTTATAGTAAATCCACGTGCAATGAGTTTTGGGGACATTAACGCAATGTGACACCAACTGAACAGAAAAGCATGGTTCTGAAAACTTCTTGGGGAGAAGAGAATTCTTATTTCACAAACTGTAGCAGCTTATTCGGGAGCCATTAGAATCATTCATGTCCATGCATGTTACCTTAGGGGCCTTTACATGATGACTACTTCTATGATGTTAGTGTGTATTTAAGAAGCACTGCTGTGTGGGTACTGACATAATATCCCATAATGACTACTTCAGAGCCTTTAAAATCTAAGGCGTCAATGGGAGTTTACATAACAATAACAAACCACATTACAAGCACAATATACTGTGCTGCACATTTAGCAGTAAAGAAGTACACTAGCATTCTTTTTGGAAAAGCAATTACTTTATACCTGCACTAACTGTATTTTAAGTCTCATTATCACAGCTATTTTGGTTTGGTCTGATACACACAGAGGCAGTAATCCATAACATGGACTCAATGGCTTGCAGAATTTCATCCGCCAAATCCTGCTTATCTGATTCCCGTGAGTAAAAAAGAAAAAAAGGATGATGATTCTGGAACCAGTTCTTAAGCTAACACCATCCCACTGCTCGCACCAGGAACCTTTCTAGGCCCCACTCACGCAAAGACTTAGGGTACTGCAAAATTATGTTGACCTAAGTTACATTGATGTACAGCCAGCACAGTAATAAAATCACTTTTGCATGTCCACACTATGCTTCTTGTGTTGGCAGTGCACATCCTCACCAGGAGCGCTTGCACCGATTGAACTGTCAGCGTGGGGCAGTGTGGGACAGCTTCTGAAAGCCAGCAACAGTCGATGTAAGCAATGTGGTGTCTACACTGACACTGCGTCAGCCTAACTACGTCAACCTAAGCGCTATGCCTCTCGTGGAGGTGGAGTTATTAAGTTGACATAGCCAGGGGCGGCTCCAGGCACCAGCGCACCAAGTGCCTTGGGAGGCCCGCCAGTCCCGCGGTTTCAGCGGCAATTCAGTGGCAGGTACGCCGAAGCCGCGGGACCGGCGGACCTCCCGCAGGCATGGCGCCGAAGGCTGCCTAACTGCCGTGCTTGGAGCGGCAAAATACATAGAGCCGCCCCTGGGCATAGCAGGCGAGTTACATCGGCAGGAGCAACATTATAGTGTAGACTCTTAGGCTAGGTCTACACTACCCGCCTGAATCGGCGGGTAGAAATCGACCTCTCGGGGATCGAATTATCGCGTCTCGTCGGGACGCGACAATCGATCCCCGAATCGACGCTCTTACTCCACCAGCGGAGGTGGGAGTAAGCGCCGGCGACGGGAAGCCACGGAGGTCGATTTTGCCACCGTCCTTACAGCGGGGTAAGTCGGCTGCGATACGTCAAATTCAGCTACGCTATTCGCGTAGCTGAATTTGCGTATCTTAAATCGACCCCCCACCCCTCCCGTAGTGAAGACCTGCCCTTAAAGAGTTAGGTCAACATAAGCTGCCTAGCGGTGATCTAACTCTGTAGTGTAGACCAGGGCTTACTCTTGTGCTTACCTTTATACACGGGTTTCCATGAGAGGACTCACAATGGGACTACTTACAGCATGCAAAAATCAGCACATGTGTACTGGATTCATTTTGAGTCTTGTACAGCACTGAGCTCATTGTCAGCACTTTACAGATTAGTAGAATAAATCATAATTACAGGTGAGGAATTAAATTGCTCCTCGGACTCAATAGCTCATGCCAAGTTTTGTTTTAGTGCATTCATTTTTAACACCAAGCCCCCTGAAAATATACACTAGTGACAGAAATGCTAGTACAAGCACAAGCTCTCCTGGCTGCCTCTATAATAGCTCAAATATGCCCTGGGTGAGTGTGTTGCTACTGTTTAGGGATGATGCCCAGTCTCTTGTGATGTGTGAGGTACCTCTCATAGTGACCTATGAAGTAATGACAATGCCAGTTTCAGTAAGTAATGCTCTCTCAGCACTTTCTATCTTCCCAGCAAGAGCAGAGACAGGGCGATCACGTCATCTGTGAGGGAGGGAACAGAAAGCGGCTTCTGAAAACAAATAAGTCCTGCAGCTGAGTCTCCTCCTAGATGCGTTGGCTCCGAGAGCTGGAGTCTAGACGTAACTACAAGTTTAAACCAGCACAGGTGCAAGGAACAGGTTCTTTCACAGGGAGTACGTTCAGGGAGGGAGAGAAAGGAAAAATGGAAATGCACAAAAATCATGTGAGGAAAAATCCCTTCTGAAAACAAAAAGAACACATCTTCCGAACTGTGAGCAGTGCAGCTTCCCCACAGATGCTAAATGACTTTTTTTTTTTTTTTTTTTAGAGAAAGGGGTAGGGGGAAACAAATCATTGACATGACCATAAAAGTATGACAAATTGTGAAACAGGATTGTGAGAGCTAAAATAAATAACCCTTATGGAAGATTGACATATAATAATTAGCCCAAACAGCATGCACACATTAACCGCCCCTGGTATATAAATATCTACTAGTGTACAGAAAGGAACATGATAAAATAAAAATTCACCAGCAACGCAAAGGAGATCTTTATTTGAACGACAAATGAAAATTCCCGGGGGAGGGGCTCTTTCATCCCATACATATCCCTTTTTTCCCCAAGCCCTGTTCCATAAAGCAAGCCTCATTCAGATGGGAGGTCATCATTTGTACCAAACATATACGCAATGAATAGAGTCAAGCAGTCTTTATTTGGTAGATCACATTCAATGCAACACTGTACCTGCAGCAGCTTGGCACATTTTGCATCATTCTCTCTTACATGAAAAGTCTTTGTTCTCCACCGCCCCATTGCGCTGCAAGCCCCCTTTTTCTGTTCGCAGTCGTTTCCTCTCCACTGCTGATCATTTCAACACAGAGATTTTTTTCCAATGCAAATTAAAACCGATTGCTCCCCTTGCACCCCCACTTTGAACAATGCTCTTTGTCCACCCTTACAGATCCTTGTAAAGGAGCTTAAGGGGGGAGGGGGAGAGGTTACATCCGTGGCACTCCAAAGATTCTCGAAATCCTAAAATGAGTTGACAAAAGTAGCCTGTTCCTATTAAGATAAATGATGGTGCTTTCGATTTTCCTGGGGGCACTGCGGTCAAATCGGTGCGCACCAGATGGTCCATGATAACCTTACGGCTGGATTTTGCTTATGACAAAGCTTATTTTCCCCTTGACCACAGGGAAGAAATACAAAGCTGACTCCCTCCGTTTGCGAGTTACAGAGAGATGTATCTTAGCGCAGTTGCACCCCTCCTTTATCCCCCGCCTCCCCACTTTCTTGAAATTTCCATCCTTAAACAAAAGAGGAAGGTGGGGTGGTGACCGAAAGACAAAGCTGCATTCAAGAAAACCCTTCCAAGGAGGCAATTTTTTTTTTTAAGGTTTTGCTTCTAGATCCACTTAAAACTCATAATAGTGGTTGAGGGGAGGGTTACTTTCTAGGTGTCCTTTTCCTTTCTTCTCTTCTGGTGCTGGAAATTCAGGGCGATTGGCTTCAAGTCGACACAAGCAACCCTTCGTATCGGTTTACATGGCTTTATTAATTATTATTATTACTATTATTATTTTAATGCTGTCCTCGAGGGGTCCTGCGTCCACCAACCTTTATGCAGCTCGATACCCCCAAATCCTAGGTCCACATCTACCGCCTGTGTAGACCTAACCACACCGCAGGTCTAGGGCGATGCTGGGCCACTGATCTAGACCCCCAGCAATCGCTGGGCAGCGCGGCCAGGTACCGCCAGGCGAACCTGTGCCTAGAAATCTCGGGGCTCAGGGGCTCGCTCCCTGCCCTAGGCGGGGCGGGTGGGGGGCAGGCCCGGAGGTGTGGGGCCGGGAGCTCGCGGGGCGGGGGGGGGGGAACCTTACCTGAGCGCAGATGCTGCTGCCGGTCTCGGGACACAGGCCGAGCGCCGGGGACAGGAGCGCGCGATGCTGCAGAGGCTGCGGCGGCCGCTGCGAATGCGGGCTCGGCTCCCCCGCCGCCCGGCTGGTGCGCGGCCGGCCCCGCCCCCGCCCCCGGCCCCGCCCCAGCCCCAGCGCCCGCACCGGCCCCGCCGCCAGCCGCGTCGGCTGCACAGCGGCTGGGGCGGCTCCTGCCCTGCCCCGCTGAGCGCCAGGGGCAGAGGGGGTGTGCACAGGGCAGAGCAGAGTGGGTGTGCAAGGGAGGGGGGAGCACAGAGTGGGTGTGCACAGGGCAGAGCAGAGTGGGTGTGCATAGGGCAGAGCAGAGTGGGTGTGCAAGGGATAGGGAGCAGAGTGGGTGTGCACAAGGATGGGGAAGCAGAGTAGATGTGCACAGGGCAGAGCAGAGTGTATGGGATGTGCAGCAGGGGGATGTGCAAGGGATTGGGGAACAGAAGTGGGTATGCGGGAGTCCAGTGGGCGTGTATAGGGCAGAGTGGGTGTGCACAGGGATGGGGGAGCAGAGTAGATGTGCACAGGGCAGAGTAGAGTGTACGGGATGGGGAGCAGGGGATGTGCAAGGGATGGGGAGCAGAGTGGACGTGTTCAGGAGAGAGCAGAGACGGTGTGCACAGGGATGGGGAGCAGAGTGGGCATGCACAGGGCAGAGTAGAGTGGGCGTGCAAGGGATGGGGAGCAGAGTGGGTGTGCACAGGGCAGAGCAGAGTGGGTGTGCAATGGATGGGGGAGCAGAGTGGCCGTGTATTGGGCAGAGCGGGTGTGCACAGGGATGGGGAAGCAGAGTAGATATGCACAGGGCAGAGTAGAGTGTACGGGATGGGGGGCAGGGGGATGTGCAAGAGATGGGGAGCAGAGTGGGTGTGCACAGGGCAGAGCAGAGTGGGTGTGCAAGGGATGGGGGAGCAGGGTGGCCGTGTGTAGGGCAGAGCGGGTGTGCACAGGGATGGGGAGCAGAGTGGCCGTGTACATGGCAGAGTAGAGTGGGTGTGCAAGGGATAGGAAGCAGAGTGGACGTGTTCAGGACAGAGCAGAGTGGGTGTGCACAGGGATGGGGAGCAGAGTGGGTGTGCACAGGGCAGAGTAGAGTGGGTGTGAAAGGGATAGGAAGCAGAGTGGGTGTGTACAGGACAGAGCAGAGTGGGTGTGCAAGGGATAGGGAGCAGAGTGGGTGTGTACAGGGAAGAGCAGAGTGGGTGTGCACAGGGATGGGGAAGCAGAGTAGATGTGCACAGGGCAGAGCAGAGTGTATGGGATGTGCAGCAGGGGGATGTGCAAGGGATTGGGGAACAGAAGTGGGTATGCGGGAGTCCAGTGGGGGTACAAGGAATGGGGAAGCAGAAACAGATGGGAGAGCATGAGAATGAGGAGCAAAATGGGGATGCAAGGAATGGGGGGACAGTGTGTAAGGGGTGGGCAGCAGAATGAGGGGGACAAACTGGAGATTCACAGGGGTAATGGAGGTGCAGACCAGGGGAAGGGAGATGGCAGATCAGGTGAGGGTGAGGCGGCGGGGAACAGATCAGGATGACACAGAGAGAGGGGAGACTTCAACAGCAGAGTTAAGGGAAAGTGGGGGGGTCAACATTTATGGCCTGCATCATGCGGGAGGTCAGACTAGATGACCATATTGGTCCCTTCTGACCTTAAAGTCTATGAGTCTATGAGGGGAAGATGCCTCCAATGAGCTGTGGCCGAAAACAAACAATTGCCCCCTTTTAGTCCAGGGATCAGTTGGTGCAAGTGACAAGCCCAAAAAGCCCAGAAAATTCAAAATAGTCAACTGTTTGCAGCGATACTAAACAGTAAAGCTGAGCGCCATTGAAAGAACATGCCCCTTCTGTTTATGTAACTAAATATGGATTCACATGCCGAGCTGTGGGCAGTGCTTAAAATGGTCTGGGAAAAAAACGGTAAGAGGGCTGTCATAGTCTCTGAGCAGCAGCTTTGGTAAAACAGGGCTTAATGTGCATTCCATAGTGACCCAGCTTGTTTTCTGGCTGGGTCTGCAAATCCCCTGCTTTAAGGACTGGTGGTAATCACCCAGGTTTGAAAGTGTTGGCCCAAGTCTTCAGCTCTCTCTCTATCTGTTTGCCTAAAATGCAAAATGGATATAATGATATTTTGAAAAGTGCTTTATAAATGTTAAGTATTATTACACTCAATGCAGCCTGGCTGTCATTCATCTCCACTGAACTTCTGACAGCTTACCCCTGCCCCCTCCTTGTACCTATTCTAGGAATCATCCCCAATGATTATAGAAATGCATCCTGGGAAGGTACCTCAACATCACTTATATGGCATCATTTGGATGTTCCAAGGATGCAGATCTCAGCTTTAGCATGCTGTACCTTTTTTAAGGAGAAGAATAGTTTTGAGGCAGAAAGAACACAGTATAAGCAGTGCTGTTTGTGCAGGTCAGAAACGGAATACTGACTGAATGCTTGTGAGCAGTCGAGCCAATACCGATAATTCTACAGAAGTTCTATTTCCTGGATTTTGGCTGGATTGAAAACAAGAAAAGGTATCTCATTACCTTGTCAACTTTCACTAATTTCCCAAACTGAACTTTCCTCCACTTCCCCTCAGGGTATCAGTTACTGTCTCCAAGACCTGGTCAACATCTAAAACTTAGGTTGACCTAGCTATGTTGCTCGGGACTGGGAAAAATGTCTTGCCCTGAGCGCCATGGTTAGGGTGACCTAATCCCCTATGTAGGTGCGGCTAGGTATGACATAAGGATTCTTCCGTCAATCCAGCTACTGCCTCTCAGAAAAGTGGATTATCGCCATAAATGGAAAAACCCCTTCCGGCAATGTAGGAAGTGTCTACCCTATGATGCTACAGCAGCATAGCTGCAGCATGGTTGTCATGGAGAAATCAATACATCCAATTCAGGTGCAATAATGTGGAGGCCATGTCATTTTCAGCATGTAGACAGAAGGTGAATCTTGAAAGTTAGTCATTCATCTGCAGTTCTCACTCAAAAATTATCACAGAACCTTAGAAATTATAGATGGAAAATACTACTTAGCTCATCAGATCCAACCAAATCAGGAGCCCTTTCCGCTGGAGGATTGTTCTCTACTGGATAGAGTGTTTTATCAAGTATTAACATGAATGCCTCTAGTAATGGGACACCCTTCACTTTCCTTGGGAAAATTGTGTGGGAAAATTCTATTATGCCCTTCATAAATTAAATGGTCAACTAAGCTACTGTTACTAAGTGCATTAAGACAGGAAATGTTTGTCATTTATTTTAGAGATGCTTGTAGGAGGCTTTGTTAGGAAGACTTGCAAGGATCAGAAGGTGGTACTCCAGAGTGTATGTGTGTGCAGGGGGGAGGGTAGGATTGATGCATAGGAAAAGCACATCTTTTGGAACCTCACAGAAAATCAAGAATTAGGTAAAGATCTGATACAGAGATCCAAAATTGCCAGTGTAAGAAGATCTGAGCAGTCACATAAAGAGGAGTTCTGCTTGGACTGTATATTGGAAAAAAGGCATGGTCTATAACCTTTTTAAAAACAGACTAATTTCAAACAGTTATTTGGAGATGTATCATTCTAAGGAGAACTTGTCAATACATTTTTTTTCCTTTGGATATACAGCTACAATGCCAGGATACTGATGAATGAAGACTACATTCTTCTATTATTCTATCAGCTCTTAGAAGTATAAGTTTTGGCCACATAGATATTTGGATTCAAACTTCAAAAGGGGAAGAAAACATTTCATTTCCTAAATAAGCAATACACGAGTCCACATTTAATTTGGATGTATGAACACAGTAGTCAAGTCAGAGGCATCTGATAATTAGATGATTAGATTAGAAGGTTACAAACATTAGAAGGAATTTTAAATACATGTAAACTACTTCTATGACATATCCTAAGCACTTTCCTACTAGCCTCTTTTGCAATCTGTGTGCATATATAACAATTGGGTTGCCGAGTTTTTGCCATTCTAACTTGAGAAGCATCTAGGCTAAGGTGACTGTGAAAGGTGAGAATCACTATTATTCTGCTGCTTCTGGTAAGTCCTCCTATAGTGGCCCTACTGCACATCCAGTCTATAAGGACCTATATAGGGAACACAAGTTTGATAGAGAGCTCTTTGTATGGGCAGGTATAACAAGATCCAATGGTTGGAAGCTGAAATTAGATAAATTAGGACTAGAAATAAATTTCATTTTTTTAACACAGTGAGGATAATTACACATTGGAACAGTTTACCAAGGGTTATGGTGGATTCTCCATCACTGGCCATTTTAAAATCAAAATTGGATGTTTGTTCTGAAAGATCTGCTCTAGTTCAAACAGGGAATTAATTCAGGGAAGTCCTCTGGTCTGCTTTGTACAGGATGTCAGACTAGATCACAATAGACCCTTATAATCTATGACCCTATCAATCTGGGGCTATAGAGGAACATCTGAGCTGGACAGGGCCCTAAATGATCTCTTCTATTGAAAAGCAAAACAAAAACGTCTACTGGACGTGTTACTCAAACATTTGTCATTGGCTTTACAAAGTGGGTACAAATAGTCACAACTTGTTCCCGAGTGGATTTAACGGGCTCAAATGTTTATCTGTATCTAAGTGCCAAACACTGTAAGCTTGCCATAAAGATTTTCACAATGGACTCTTCCTTTTATATCTCCCTCGTTTGGCAGCGTTTACTTACTGCAGATTATTTATTTGAGGGATGTTGCTTGCTCCTGTGTTTATTTCTGGTCATTGCGGGAAAGGCTATTGCACACAGGTGAGACTTGCAGCAGACTCTGAAATCAGCTATGCCTAGCCTCAACCTTCTCTCTTCTGCCAAGTCTTGCCACAATTGAGACCTTGCCTCTGTCTCTCAAAAGCTGCATTTTCCAGGGGGATCATAGGCATGTCTGTGAGTTGCAAGTGAAGAGTTGGCTCTGGTAAAGCAGGGCCCCAACTAGCCGAGGGCCTTAGGGTACGTCTACACTACCTGCTGGATCGGCAGGTAGCGATCGATCTATCGGGGGTTGATTTATCGTGTGTAGTGTAGACGTGATAAAACGATCCCCAATCGCTAACCCATCGACTGCTGAACTCCAGCTCGGCGAGAGGCGGAAGCAAAGTTGACGGAGCGGCGGCCGTCGATCCCGCGCCGCAAGGACGTGAAGTAAGTAATTTTAATTCGATCTAAAATACGTCGACTTCAGCTACGCTATTCTCGTAGCTGAAGCTGCGTATCATAGATCGATCTCTCCCCCCAGTGTAGACCAGGCCTTAGAGCTCAAAAGCAAGACATTTCATTGGTACTGGAAGTGACTTGAGAGTAGAATGGGGTGTGGCATACTGGTGTGATGTGCTCTTGGTGGTTTTCCCGGGATGAGGCAGGCTGTTACATCCTGTACACATTGGAGTTCCTATGTTGCTTCCACCTTCAGATCAGCAAGTTACAATAGTCCAGTCTAGAAGTATTGAACATGTAGCTGACTGGACCTAGATCCACGTGTGAGGAGGAATGGGCATAGTTTCCAAGCAAGCTATGTTTGGAAGACATTTCTCACGCCAGTGACTTGAAATCAGTATCAGGTATACGTCCATTGAGATCCCTAGATTTCATACTACCTTGGCAAATGGAAGGCAGGTGGGTTTGTAAAGGGAGAGGTCACCATGTTTCTCTTTTCCTACCAGCATCATTCAGTCCGGAGTGTGTTCAGTTTAAGGCAGCTACTCTTCTAGACTCTAATCTAGAATCTGGATGACACCTTGTGGCGTGTTGGTGTTGGTTGTCTTTGCTGAGGAGACACAAAGCTAGATGTCAGTGTATTGTTGGCAACAGTGTGGCTATGGCATTTCACAAACTTTCCAAGAGGTGTCGTATAAATAGTCAACAGAACAGAAGTATAGTATTGATCCTTCTGGAACTCAGCATTGGAGGGATCTGAGGAATCGCAAGCAGCTGCCAATCACCACTCTACTTTAAGAGGAATAATTGGAGCCATTATAATGCTGCACCCTCCAGTCTGGATAGATCTTCCACTGGGTCTTCTACAAGGAATCATGTGATTATCTATATCAGAGGCCAAGTAGAGGATTGGTAGAATAAGCATCAAGGCTTAGTGATAAATTCTGTATACCCATCATATCAGTTGATGAACAAAAGATTTGAAAAGAGTTGCTTTTCTAGATGTGAGTCTAACATAAAAAACTATTATCCATTAGAGCTGGTCAAAAAATGGGAAAAGAAACCTGGACATTTGTGAAATTTCACACGGACATCTATTGAACATATGTCTTTTTCTTGCCCCTTAGTTGAAGAGTTTGGAATTATTATTCTAAGATGCCTATATAAGGCAGATTTTTTGTTCGGCCTGCTGACATACTTATAACTTGTTTTATTAATGTGGAATTTTAATAAGATCCTTTACTTTTTAATGCGTCCATATTATTAATGAAAAATATTCACGCATTTAAATGTAACTACATTTTTCAGCACAGGATGCAACATTTTTGTGGAAAATGTGCTGTTGGAGGGGATTGGAGCACTGAAGACTATGTCAAATTTTAAAAAGGCACAAAGATGCACCACAAAAATGTACAAATTATGACCCTACTTGGGCTGATGGCTGAATTTGACCCCAGGGGCTGCAGTCCTAGAAGCATGAGGCTGTACTGCTTGAGCTATAGCATTAACTCCATTAGCTGGCAGCTGCAGTAGATGCTCAACTTCTTATGTGGACTAGCCATAGGGTGACCAGGTGTCCCGATTTTATAGGGACAGTCCCGATTTTGGGGGCTTTTTCTTATATAGGCACCTATTACCCTCCACCCCGTCCTGATTTTTTACACTTGCTGTCTGGTCACCCTAACTAGCCACTAGGGGAGAACAAAGACCCACAATGACTTAACGTGCGTTAAATACTTCCCCTGCCTGGGAAAGCTTGTGTTGAGTATCTGAGGCCTACCAGAGTTCAAGCCCCCTTTTGGTGTGCCCAGGGCCGGCTCCAGGCACCAGCTAAACAAGCAGGTGCTTGGGGCGGCCAAGGGAGAGGGGCGGCATGTGCGGCAATTCGGGGGTGGCAGGTCCCTCACTCTAAGAGCGAAGGACCTGCCACCGAACTGCCGCCGCTGATCGCGGTTTTTTTTTTTTTGCTTGGGGCGGCAGAAATGCTGGAGCCGGCCTTGGGTGTGGCATATTTATAACAGCTCCCTAACATGGGCCATGAGGAGAGTTTGAACCTATCACTTTCAGCATTAAAAGACTTTAATGAACTGGTAGCTGTGGAAGACTTATTTTCTTATGTGAATCAGCTGGTAGAGGTGGACAAAGATCCACCGTGTCCTAGTGTGGGTTATGTGCACACACTAGTAGCACATGCAAACTATCATTGTTATGCATGCATATTCCTTTGTGTGTGCAAAGTGAGTATTTGAATGTGCAAACTGGTACTTGTTTGTGCAGTTACCCAGTTTGTAGGTGCAAATACAGATGTTTGCAAGTAAAACATGCATGTTCACATATAGAAGGTACATCTACTGTAGCTCTGGAAATGTGGCCAGAGGATTATTTTTCGAAAGCAGACTGAAGAAACTGTTGGCTGTCATTTTCTAAAGAGATTAAGGCAGTTTCTCCTCTGTTAGCAGGCCAATGGTCTATTATAAAGAGAAAAATAATTCTTAATCAGAGCTCATCAAATCCATTTTCACTGTAGAAATCAGTATTTCATGCAACATTATTAAAGCAAGTGACAACACCATTAGTCACCCTAGCAGTCATACAGCCACACACATTATGCATTTAATACATTTCTATGCTGGTTGCCACCTGCTCATCTGGTAATTGGACTCTGATCGTTTAAAAAACTGGTACGGGAAAAAGAGCCAACAAGGTAACATCGGATGCTAATTCCTGTAAACTACATGGGAAAAGAGTCTGTGTGCATAAATCGAAGCATGAATTAATTCTGCCGGGGCCCTGTGCTCCCAAGCTATAGGCACATAGGAGAAGCCGTGGTGTGAAATCAGTGAGTCTGGTGGAGTTAGATGTATCTCAAATGGCTATGACATATATACACGTCTGAAGTGACTGCCTAGTGCTATTTGAGTATTTATGATTTTTTAAAAAAGTCTTTGGATGCTTGCGCAGGCTGGTGTGCTGCCATGGAAACAGGGGTGTCGGCGCTGAAGCTGTTAGTAAGTAGGCTGATCTATTTGTGTGCCTCCAAAACGAAGAGCAAGAAAATAACAATCCCACCATTTGTGAGGCTTTTAGAGAATGAAGTTTGGTATTACAGCAAAATTAATCCCCGCGAGTATTTTCAGGTGCTCTGTTAAATAGCAATAAGGCCGACAAACAAAGGAAAATGGCTAGCAGAGCTGTCCAACTCTCACAGAAAGCCCTACAGGAAATGGTGTAAGTCAGCACAAAGAATCCCAATGCAATAACATGTCAGTTATGTGTTTATTGAAAGCAATCAGCAGATTTAATTAATTTTCCTCCCTAATGGACCATCTCCTTTTTCTGACGCAGCAAATACAAAGGAACAAAATCAAATGTGAGATGTGATCAATATGTAGACACCACCATACTGAGGCCTTGGCTACACTTGGCAATTCACGAGTGTAGTGAAGCGCGAGTGTAGTCGCGCCGCCAGCGCTGCGAGAGCTCTCTCGCAGCGCTGTATGTACTCCACCTCTCCGAGGGGAGTAGCTTGCAGCGCTGCGAGCGAGCGTGCAGCGCTGCAGGCACTGATTACACTGGCGCTTTACAGCGCTGCACTCGCTGCGCTCGGGGGGGGGGCGTTTTCACACCCCTGAGCGCAGCAAGTTGCAGCGCTGTACAGCGCCAGTGTAGCCAAGGCCAAAATAATATCTAGCTCTTGTATAGTACTTTTCAGTAGTAGGTCACAAAGCAGGGTCAGTATCATTATCCCCATTTTACAGATGGGAAAA
This sequence comes from Terrapene triunguis, assembly GCF_002925995.2. Classification (NCBI taxonomy): domain Eukaryota; kingdom Metazoa; phylum Chordata; order Testudines; family Emydidae; genus Terrapene; species Terrapene triunguis. The sequence goes on along the minus strand of NW_020664413.1, from coordinate 61,271,131 downwards.
CTAAGGCACAGCAAAGTAAAGTGATTTGCCCGAAGTCAGCCAGTAGTAGAGCTAGGACTAGAATCCAAGTCTCCTGAATTGTAATCCAAGGTGCTACCTGCTAGGCCATAGTGTTCTTAACTGGAGTTTAACGAGGTACCTTGTATCACCTATTAGCTCCTATCTTCTACATTTAATATTTATATAGCATGCATTAAATACATTTTTATAGGCACAACTCCATTGCTAAGTGAGAGCAAAAACAGGCTGAGAAGTGACAGGGCTAGAGAACACTTAGGAAATCAAATGAAGAAACTGGGCAGCATTCCAGACTATTTTCAAACTGTTACTTTTTTGTTGGTGTTAGAATAGCCTCATAAAATTACATATATATAACGTATAGGTCTGAAAACAGAGCTCCCCCATCCATTGATGCTGTGTGTTAGTAGGAGGTAACACACGCCCGTTCTACTTCACTGAAAGTTTTCATTTTTGGTATCTGTCATTTTGAAAGGAAATCTACAGACATTAGTAATGTCACGGTATATTTATTTTTGAGCTCTCTCAGCCCCGGATTGCAAAGGTAGCAGACATGGACTCTTTCCCCTCTACCCCACAGATATTCACATGGCATTTGAGTCTTCTTTTTAGCATATGCGCCACATGACCAGGATGGTTGTTAACGAAAATAAAGAATTAACTCAGGGTCAGATCCTGAGATGTTGTAAATCAATGTAATTTCAGAGTTGTGCCAGTTTACACCAGCTGAGGATCTGGCCCAGAGAATTTTAAACAATTAGGATAAGATGATCCTTTCCTCTGTCAGTTAGTCAGTCAGGATTATGACATCAAGTGAAACCTATCATGTCTCTGGCCATCCATCGAGTCTTCCAGCATTCACAAGACCCAAATTTGTAATGTAAACAAAAATACTCTTGCGTTTTAAGGAAACAAAGAAGCCCTTTCAGGAGCTATTTTTTCCCGGTGGCAGGTCCCCATTAATTCCTGCCTACATTGTCTCAGAATGATTGTAGCCAGGGAGTTGATTTTAGTCCCTACTGCATTGAAAGGTAGTAACTCCAGCTAGCTGTCACTCTGAGTGACTGACCAGCCACACACGTTCATGAGACGTCTCGAGTGGCATGGCAAAACTCTGCTTAAGTTCTTATTCCATGCAGAACCTGCCAAAATGACAACGCTCCACCTGGCCCTCCTTGCTTCAAGTTGCTGAATCACAATAAAGACAGTTGAAAATACATAAATACTTTCTTCATGTTCCTTTCCCAAGTGAGCAACCACGGTTTGCCACGGGGAGGCTACTTGAACACAAGTAAGCGGTCTCTGCACTCATGAGTGGAAGGAGACGCATGCATGAGACAGTCTGTTCATGAAGATGAGATACGGTCTAAACTTTTGGAACAAGTCTGGGAACCCCTGATTTAAGGCTGTAATTGATGGCGATTATAGATAGTAAAGCCATGAGACACACTCACTGAATAACAAGAAGCCAGAGCAAATTCACTCTCTGCATTCTTACCCCAGAAATTATATAAATAGGCCTGGTCAAAAAATTTCACATGGAATGTTTTCCTGTCCAAAAATGATGTTTTCCTGAAATTTAAATTTTCCATAGGAAAAGATAGATTTTGGCTGGATTTTCTGTCAGCAACATCTAAACAAAACATTTTGTTTTGAATCAACTTTATTTCTCTATGTCTGCCTGGCACAGAGTGCCTCACAGGACTTGTAGTCCGCATCCATCCATTAACCCCAATGGTCCCTGCTTGCCATGCAGACTACATTTCCCTTGATGCACCACTGTCTATCCCAGTGGTTGAGCTGCCACAGCTCCTCATTAAAGAGAGAGAGACCAAAATGAAATGTGTCAATTCCAGGATGTAGAAATTTTTAGTTTTGATCAAAACCACTGAAATTAAACCTTTCCAAATAAAAATGTTTTGAAACTTTGTTCCATGATGTGTTTCAATATTTTGACTTTTTGCCCAATTGAGGATGAAACGAGTGTCAGAATTTCTTATGGGACAGAATTTCTGGTTTTTTGATCAGCTCTAACAAAATACATCAGATGGACTAATTTTAAATAGTTCCTATCACAATAGTAGGCAGTATGAATATTGACTCTTGACTCGCTTTGCAGTAAGTAGATCGCGAAGTTGATAAATGTTCAGTATGGTGTGCAGCTCCTGTTGACATAATGGTAGTCACAGTTAAAACCCCTGCTCAGATTTGTGAAAATTCGTTATTATAATAATAATTTGTGATATGGCAGCATTTAAAGGCGCCCAACCAAGACTGGGGCTGCATTGTGCTGGGGCACTGTACATACATATTGTAAGATATACTTCCTGCCCTGAAGAGTTTACCATCTAAGTAGACAAAACAGACAAAGGCCGGGAAGGAAAACAGAGGCAGAGAGGTAAAGTGACTTGCCCAAGGTCACACACAGCATTTTCACGGGAAAGGCAGAATTAGAAATCAGCTCTCCTCACTCCCGGGCCAGTGCCATAGTCACCAGACCATGCTACCACCCCCTAGAAGTCTAATTTATTTCTTCTAAAAACATTTTGACTGACACACATTCTTGAACTTGTATATCAAGGAAACTACTGTGGTTAATATATAAATATAAGTCCTAAAGAAATGCACTAATTATTTTAATTAAAAGCTGTAGATATAGAAATTTGAAAATTATTGTAGCTTGAATAACAATTATGGAAATCTGCATTATTGTGATGGGGTCTTTTTGACCAGGGTAAGTTCCCCAGTAAATTCTCCCCATCTTAAAAAAAAAAAAAAGGTCTTTAGAACACATATACCTACTGGTGTTATAACTGCCACTTCTTGCCTTAAATATAATATAATTACCTAGTCTCCCTGGACTATTATTTAGAGATAACAAGCCAATTTCTGCTCTCATTTATGCTGGTATAATTCCACTGAAGTAAGTGATATGGCTCTGGATTTTACACCAGTCTAGTTGAGAGGGAAAAATGGGCCCAAAGGACTCTAATCTGCACCTAGTTAAAGCCCACTACATTTTTTTCTTAGCATAAATGAGATGGGAAAATGACTGAACTCAGCTTCCCTCTTGTCTCATTTGCATAAAATCTCCATTCAGCCACCTGTAGTTCTGGCTACAGCAGAAGTCAACGTACAATGTCTATGACACAACAAGGGATGTGAATGTCCAAAAAGAAGTGTGTGTGATTGTGTGTGTGTGGGGGGGGGGGGGAATAGAAAAGTGGGAGGATCAGGTCCAGATGAGCAGCCAGTGCATTCATTCATCAACACAAAATGTGGATGTACTCACAAAACCATAGCTACACAGACAAGGTCATTTTAACTTGCATGACTGACAGTTACACAGCAGATAACTTAGGATTTCACTAGCTTTATCGGCATTACATGCTGGCTTTGATGGAAGGATGACTATTCTCAAACAATTACTCCAGTAATGTTTTATATTCAGTGACATGGGCTAAATTCTGTTCTTGGATATTCTGGCAGGGTGAAATTCACCCCTGTGCAGAAGGCCAGCACAAGTCGTCCCCCCCCCCCTTTATCATTGTTTTGAGGAGGCTGTTGAAATTCAGGACTGAATTAACATGGAGACTGATTTTTCTCCCTTCTCTGAAGCAGCAGCTCACCCAAGGTCAGACTGGCATGCATTAGTAGTACAGTGTAGATAATCTCATCTGTACTTCACTGAAGCACTCCTGAATAGAACAACTTGCTGTGTTATGTAGTGTCACTCTTGATTTTCTTATATGGTGGAGAGAAAGATGTATGATAGATAAGTGAGCCCTAGTCTTGCTGGCTGGTGAGATATGGCTCTGGGATATGCAACAACCATGAAAAGGATATATTCTGGAGCAGAGGGGGGAGGGAACAGTTTTCAGAAGCCGTAAGGAACAGCGTTCTTAGTAGGATCAGCCAATGAAAGTTTGATCTGATGATGTAATGTATCTAACTTTGTGTTTCTTTGGTTGAGCATGCTGTCATTCAATATGCTTCTGGAGAGTTTTAGGAATTGCCAGATTGGACGAGAGGGACCACTGGTCTCATTCAGTGTCCTGTATCCAACAGTGGCCAGCACCAGATGCTTCAGAGGAAAGTGTAAGAACCCTGAAACAACTTTTCCCAATGAAATTTCCCTCCTGACCTGCTTAGTTAGAGGCTGTTTTATGCCCTGAAGCATGAGGTTTTACATCCCTTCCAAAACTCTTGGTTATTTTTAAAATCCTTATTATTATAACTCTATTGGATTCTGTTGAAGCTCAGAGAATTTTCTGTCAAGCTCAAATGAACTGTTATTAAACTCAGCTGTTGCGTTTTGAACTGAACTCCAGACAGTTAATATTGCCCAAAGCACAATATCATCTTATTTTTACATGCATGCTGGCCTACGGGAATCAAAAGGCAATGTACCCTGTAGAATCAGAAGCATCCCTTTTCACAACACTGCCAAAATGTAATCACATTATGTGAAGATATAAAGCCAGTCAGCGGTATAAACAGGAAGTGAAGAGATGAAATGTGTCACTATTGCAGACAGACCAATCAATACCCACAGCAAGTATATGGATATTTTTGCAGTTCACATTGATAATACATTGTGTAACCTAACACTAGTAACCAGTGTTTAATTTGGGGATCAATTCCATTCTGTAGCAAATGGTAATTCAGTGTTAAAGCACACGTAGGGATTCACGTATTCACCCATGTATTCACCTCTAGGTTACAAGATTTGAAAGATCACTTAAGGCAACTTTACATTTCAAATTACAAACGTACGTTTTTTCACAAGTCTGCTATTGGATTATATGAACCTACTTCTACTAGTGGTGCTGCTGCATGCCCTGGCCTGTAGTAGTAGTAATACATGTTTCCATCATCAGCACCCCAACTATTAAAATTGTTCCAGCACCCCTGATTTCTAGTAATTAAACCTTCATACAAAGAGTTTATAAGATGGGGGGGGAAAGTTTGGTCAATCTGGGAGCCATGGGTCTCTTTTTCCAACTGTGTTTGCACTGGGTGACGAAAGTCCTAGGAGGCAATATAAAATAATGCTTAGACATGATAGGCAGGAATATTCAAAAGTGCCTACGGGCCAGACTTAAGGTATTTTGGTGCCTAAAGATGCAAATAGGCATCTAGTGGGATTTGCAAGCGTTCCTAACTCCCACTCTAAAACTGTCTCTAAGTGACCCAGGAGCACAAGTCCCATTAACTTGTTCTCTTAAGTCAGGTGCTTTTGGAAACCCCATCCTAAAGCTGATCAGATCCTAGTCATTTAATTCATATGTCAAAAAATATTGCCAATTCCTGTTGTATAATTGATTCAACTAATCAATTTTTCTGGGATCCTGCCAGTTCTGTTAGATAATACGCTGTTTATTAACTATGTTCATTCTTCAGGTGTTCATTGCTCATAAGATAGCGTCTTTTACCGGCTCAGACTCAGAGGGTGTGTTCAGTTCAGGCAAGTCACCCAAAATTCAACACCCTGTAAAGATATTTGACCACTTAAAGTTTAAGTGTGCTGTACAGATGAATGATCCCTTGGAATTTAACATTTTGACATTCAGGAACTACTACCCCATCTACAGACCATATCACATAAAGGCTTCCAATTCTGAAGGGGATTGCCACGGATGGCTGCTCTATATTAGACAAGTTGATGTCCCTTTTCAATGTTCTTTATAGAACTAAGTCGGGTGACACAGCATTGAGTCAGTAGGTTTTTGAGAACAGACTGAATGGGCAACAGCATGGCAGTTTTCAGAGTGTAGAGTAAGGCCTGGTCTACATACAGCTCCTGTGATATCGCTCTGCCAGTTAGGGGTGTGATTTTTACTGATACAGCTATACTGGCATACGGCCTGGTGTGGATACAGTTATACTAGTATGAAGGTGTGTCCCAAACCAGACTAAGTTGTACTTTTATACTGGTATAATTGCATCTACAATAGGAGGAGAGTTTGCAGCATTAACTATACCAGTATGTTAAAGTGGCAAAATTTTCTGCTGTAGAGAAGCCCTGAGTACCTGTAAAACAGATGCCCCATATTCCCCTCTTCAGTGTAGGGCAGGCAGGCTTTTAAGTGGCATGGCCTGGCGTGTCAGACATGTTCAGCTGATCGCAGATCATTTTCAAAGGACAATATTCTTAAAAAACACATGTTCTTCTTCTACATGAAGAAATTGAAAGCTACTGATACGTGCCTAAGAAATCTCACTAGGCAGTGGAAACTTATTTGGGCAGCTGGACTGGGATTTTCCTCCAGAAAACCCAAAGGGCTTCTCTCTACCTCTTCCTTCAATAATGCCAAAGAAATCAATGAGCATGGCCGACATTTGCAAAATGCTCCAGTCCCAGTGAGCGTTAACTAATGACCACACATCCCTGTTAGGTCACATCAGGGCCAACTGCCATTTTAACCTTCTTGAGTGGGATGCATAATGTTCACAGGCGTGCTTGGTGAACATACACAGGCTCTTATGTCTAAAATGCTGTGGTGCCCTCTCAAGTATTGGTTAGATGCCTATTGTAACACCTCGTTGCCAGGCAACTGTAGAGTTGGATGGGCAGCCGGAATCACGTTGGGTGGGTGATTTATTCTGCGGGAAGCCTGTCCTCTGTACCACTTATGAACTTTTGACACCAGATGAATCCTTACAGTGGAGCATATCCTTCAGCACTTATTCGTCTGAAGAAATAACAGTCGCTGAAAATGGTCGGTTAGGTAACAAGAAAATAGGCATTATGGGCTGCCAGCAAACTGGGTGCATTGCAGTGGGTTTGTGCCAAAAACCATTTATACTGCCTGGGTGGGGAAAAGAATGTTTCGCAACAGGCGTTGTCTTGGTAGGCAAACCATGCTAGACAATGGCACTAGGGAGCCAAGGGCCTGATCCACTGCCCATTGCTGGCAATGGAAAGACTCAATGGAAAGGCCCTAGGAGAACCATAAAGAAGTGACTGCCTGGTAACAGAGCTCAAGACACCAGTTCTACACTTTGCCCTGAAGGGGCATAATCCTGAGTGATCATCCACAGTGTGGGGGGCATTGATTGCCCTTTCATTTGATGAAAAGAGGAATTGCTGGAACTGGATAAGAAATGGATATGAAGTTCCGCTAACCCTGGCAGAGGTAAAAGAGCAGAAAATGTTCTTCTCCTATCCACACCCAGTCATAGATCAGATATGCTTGTCCTGGGGGGTGGCGATATCATCATCAGGCGCCTAGAAATGCCTTTCAAGGTCTAAGCCGACATTAAAGGAAAGTTTTCTCTGCTTTTAGGGAGAACCATCGTCTTTCTCAACACCCTCTTGGTTGTGTTGATATTTGTGATTTACTTTAAGATGTTTCTTTGAGTCTGAGATCTAACCAGCGATGGTCATAAAAATCATGGCAAATGGGGGGCATGAATTCTAGCTTGGCCTTAGTCAGGGGTACTTGCTAAAGTCCTAGACCCTGAATTCTGTTGGAGTAGTGCTAAGCAGGGTCTTGCTGCAACCAAGTGGTGTAAATCATGCAGATGCTCTCTGACTAGAAGTGCTGAAGTTTACTTTTTTTGTCTGAACAGAGTTCTAAGGTCTGAATGAAATGCCATCTGGCTGCATTCCTGAAGCAAAGTAAACGCATCACCAACAACAACTGCAACAGTTATATATTCCAGCTGCTGCCTACTATAATATTACTTTGCTTCTAATCTCACCTTCCATCCATTGTTCTCAAAGCATTTACAGACAAATGAATTAAAATTCACAGCATTCCTGTTCAGCAGGTAGGTATTGGTAAGAGACAGTATGGCCTAGTAGTTGCATGCTCGACTGGGACCGAGGAGACTTGGATTCAATTCCCTGCTCCAACACAGACATCCTGTGTGACCTTGGGCAAGTCACTTAGCCTCTCTGTGCCTCAGTTCTCCAGCTGTGAAATGGCGATAACAGCACTACCCAACTTCCCAGGGGTGTTGCTGGGGATATCACAGGGTACCGCAGGGGGCTGGGCAAACCTTAAAGCCCACCAGTCAGAAGGGACTGGGACAAGAGTCCCTACCCACAGACAGGAGTCAGCTGGAGACTGATGACCAGACTGGATGCTCCTGGAGTGCACTATGGAGGGGGGCAGATTTCTGGTGCAGTTGCCTGAAAATTAGACACTAACCTCTCGACCTGACTTGCAAAACAAAAGCAAAGTATTCTGAGAAAATTGACAACTTATGTGAGGTACAATATGATCCGAAAGCTAATTTAATTTGTGTTTCTCTCACCATATAAGATTCAGAATATTTGTAATCATCCAAAAATCTTACTAGAGTGCTCTTCCTGGAGAACTATAGTTAAATGCCATTGGACTATATGATTAAATATTGGCTTACTTACAGTAGCAACTAATCGTTTATATAATTTTGTAGGTCTTCTTCTTCCAAGGCTTTGGACTTAGACGAAAGAGATCTAGGTTCAATTCCCATATACCACGAACTTCCTGTGCGACCTAATGCTTCAGGTCCCCATCTGTAAAATGGAGCTGATTCTTCTTTTTCTACTCTTTGTCTGCCTTGTGCATTTGATTGCTCGTTCTTCGGTCAGGGACTTTCCCCTATGTGTTTGTAGGGCACTTAGCAGAATAGGCCTCCGAGGGCAGGTGGGTCCTCTAGCTGCAATAATAAATACGTTTATGATAACTGCAATATGTTTGGGTTTTACAGAATCTTCTTCATACTTTTAGGAGGTCTAGGGAAAAAAATCTGTTTGTAGCTGAGGTTAGGTAATATTGTAACTAAATATTGCAATTAGGAATGTTTAAAGCGGAGCTTGAACTGGCATGAAGTTATTATTAATGAATAACTGAGACATGGCTTCAAGGGCCGCTTTAAGTAGTTTAGAAATTAAATAACAGCTGCTTTGTTTTTGTATAAAATGTCCAACTGCATTAAGAGAAAAGGGAGAATTTATCTCAAAATAAGATCATTGGTCCTAGAAACTTTGCCACAAATAGAAAGTCACCTCAGGTTTCCCCCCATAGGACATTTAATATATTGATAAGGGAAATAAATCCTTCAAATAAAATCTTTCCATCTTCAGCCACTGACTTGAAGGAGCGTTTCTACAGGATATAAAGACCATTTGCAGGACTGTTGCCCAGTAAAGTCCAGAAACTCTAACCTCCCTGTGATTTAGGGAAAGTCACTGAAAAAATCTATTTAAAATTTAGCTTTCTTCCCTTTCCAGATGAAAAGGTCAATAACGTTCTTCAGGTTTTTTTAGGAAATAAAACTGGTAAAAAAAAGAACACAAATAAATTAAATGTTGCAATCTCATCCATAAGGCCCCTCCAAGTAATATGCATTTAGTCCCAATTGATCAATTCTGCTTGAGCTGATCTTAAAAAGGTATATCATTAAATCACTAGAGCAGGGGTAGGCAACCTATGGCACGCGTGCCAAAGGCGGCACGCAAGCTGATTTTCAGTGGCACTCACACTGCCCGGGTCCTGGCCACTGGTCCGGGGGCCTCTGCATTTTAATTTAATTTCATTTTAAATGAAGCTTCTTAAACATTTTAAAACCCTTTTTACTTTACATATGACAATAGTTTAGTTATATATTATAGATTTATAGAAAGAGACCTTCTAAAAACGTTAAAATGTATGACTGGCACGCGAAACCTTAAATCAGAGTGAATAAATGAAGACTCGGCACACCACGTATGAAAGGTTGTCGACCCCTGCACTAGAGGGTAGATCTTTAGGGCCAAAAGTTAGGTGAACTATCTAGTGTTCAGAACTTCTTGCCACAGTTTGAAAAAAGACAGAAGTGCATTGGTATCGTCTCTTCCCAAGTACATCTCTCAAAACCAAGGCAGTGCATTTCTTAAGATTGTCATGACAAAGAATGTACAGCTAGTTTAGGTTAACAGTGTGAATATGTTGTGCATACATTCTAACCAATTGGTTTTCCCAGCATGTAGATTGTGAGACCAAACTTTTTATTTTTCTTTCCAGTCTGCTATTATGCAGTTCAATAATAGATCAAATCATAGGCTAAGGAATCAGTTTTTATTAAAGACTGTGGTATTCTTAATTTCTGAGGGAAACTTGAACCTTCCCATGCAAAGCTAACGTAAAATGCAGAGCAACCTCCTGGTTGGCAAATATGAAAGATCAAAAAATTAGCCACAGTTCTGGCCCTTTAACATTTCTCCTGTAGTCCTGGGAGATTGCTCCAGTTTTTTAAAAAAACAGGAGCACAGTTGTGCTCAATTGTACTCAACCTGCACAGAATTCATGTAAATGGAAATCACTGGATTGGGCTGGAAGTCCCCTGCAGCACAAGAACTTAAAGGGTCAGGGCTGTAGGTTATGGCTGTTTACTATTTGATACTTTACCAGACCAACCAATGAGTGGTCACGTAAGAGATGCAAAGAGTGACTTGCAGGAGAGACAAGCTAAGCACAGATCCTTCTGGATTGGTCAATAGAGGCTTTCAGTGCCCTCAGCTGGTAAAAGTACTACCTTTGGATTGGTCCAGTTTGAGTATCCTCTAGTCTGCGGTCATGTACAGAAGCACATAGCTAACAGCCAGATCTTCAGCTGGTCTAAACTGGTGTGACTCAAAACCTGGTCTGAAGATTTTAGTCTTTTTGCCTTTGACCCAACACATGTGAGCTAATGTGTCACACTTTTGTTTTCAGAAGCCAGGAAAACCAAATCAAACCATCCCACATGAGAACTCTTTACAGTGTCAATAAAGCTGAGAGTCACCCATAAGGAAATAGGTTAAATTTGGAAAACAAATCTTTGAGGTTACATTTACAGACATCTCCAAAAGAATTCTTGTAAAGATGACTGGGACTGAGACAAACGTGACAGCTATGATGAATGTTAAATGAAAACTTTTTTCTCCTGTGTTATAAATGATTTTTCTCTAGCCATATTCTCTACAGTAAAAACTGATGTGTTCAGGGAATGAAGGTGAGGTTTAAAATCTGTTAATATTTGTGACCCAACCTATGACTTGAACATTGTTATGAGAGTACTGAAAAATTAGCTGTCATAAATCACGTGAAAGCTTTAAATCCAGACCTGATGTCTTTGTATGAAAAGTGTTCTAGTTAGTACAAGTGTCAAGCTCTGGACGTGCTACAGGAGTCACTGGGTGAAATTCTGGGGCCTATGATATACAGGATCATATGACCTTGATCACTGATCCCTTCAGACTTAAAATCTTGATGAGGTAAAAATATTTTGGCTGTTTAGTTTTCCAAGAACAGACAAAGAAGGTAGTTAAAACTTGTAGATACAGGGTAACATTTTCAAACAGGCCTCAGTCCCGTTTTCAAAAAGCAACTTAAGCACTTAGGAGCCTAAGTCGCTTTAAAAAGTTTTACCCACACTCATGGAGCCTTAAAACACTACTTTTCCTTATCTAAGATTTCTTGCCCTGCAAGGTGAGTTCCTTTGAATAACATTGGGTTCCTGTTAAATAGGCATTGCCTCTCTGCAGGAGAGATGGAACTTTAAACCTCTGTGGTACGCAATTAAAATATGCAGAAGCTTATGGTATTTTTAGGTTTCTTCTTTTCTTGTTTTAACCTAGTGTTGTCCTCTATCATCCTAGATTTCAACAATTCCAGGCTCAGGCGGAGTTCTGATTTTTCGGTGGGACTGTTTCATGAGTTTTCAACGTCAACTGTATATATTTAAAAGGAATTTCAGAAGAAAAAAACCCCACTCTTGGAGCCTGATCCAGAGCCCTTTGCAGTCAATGAAAGATTCCCATTGGCTTCACTGGGCACTGGATCAGGAAGTTAGTACATACCAGCTATTATTCTGATCAGCATTGAGGCTGAGTCATTAAGGTTCTTCTACACATGCTTAATTTAAAGCATTTGAACAGTACCATTGGGATTACTCATATGCTTAGAGAGAGAGATATACTTAAGTACCTTACTGAATCAGGGCCTAAAAAGTCTATACATATCATGCCTCTTTTTCCTCCATTGTATTTAAAGGGTATGGTATGTGTGCAATTTAGTAGGTTCTATGTATAAACATATAATTATTAGTCATTATGTTGTATTTTATATCCCCATAGCATATACTACCCTCTTTGTATTATTCCAAAAATCTGCATGAAATCAAGTACAGTGTGTTAACCTAAGAATGCAGACATTTTTCAGTGATTAGATTTTTGTTGCAAATGCCAGGACGATCACTCTGTTCTCGAACATTCAAAACACCTTTCAAAAAGAGAAAGGAATTGTACCTCCCACAGTGCACTTAGAACAAAGACCAAAAACAAGTGAGTCACTGGAAGATCGACTGCAGAATAGAATAAAGCTCAGAGGCACTTTGCTGACATCTCCTGGAAAGCAGTGACACAACAGGATTTGGAAATCAAAACGTGCATCATGAGTGGAGAGTTTCAAACTGAATGCAAGACCTCTCTCGCACTGAATACTACTTAGAAGTTACTTGCCATTAGAGCTGTGTGAATATTGGATTTTTCATTTCACTGGCCATTTTTTGTTTTCCCACCACTGAAATGATTCAGCGAAATTGACATGAATTCACAAGATGTGAGGTTGGGTATCACCAAATCTGCATTTTTTACCAAAAAGAGTTTCAGTCAAATTTCCTCCAGCTCCACTTGTTAAGTTGTACAGAGTGGTCAATACGACAGGAATTTGGGATCTGTTAAGGCTCAGTGTTGGGGCTAATCTCAAATTTTTGTTTCTAGCCCTTTCTGTTCTATTTAGGTCCTTGTACTTTGCCCCTCACTTTGGTACCATTAAGGCCCTGATTCATTCAAAACACTCAAGCCAAGGCCTAACTTTTAAATGTCTTCAGCAATGATCTCCTATTCCTCAAAGCAGACTAAGGACTGACTACCGTGATGAAAGATACAAGAGACATAAGGTGGGTGAGTAATATCTTTTATTGGCCCAACCTCTGTTTGTGAAAGAATGGAGCGGGGTGGTCACCAGCTCCTGCCCTGAAGGGCTTAAAACAGCCCTTGGCGAGGGCTATGGTAGGGGAAACCTGGGCTGATTGGGGAAGTAGCCACAGCTGGGCCACGCCCCAATCAGGCCGCAGTTGGCCCTATAAAAAGGCTGTGAGCCAGGTGCTCCGCAGACTCCCTCTAGCTTCTGAGAAGGAGGGACCTGGCTGCAGGGACCTGAGTAGAGCAGGGCTGGGGAAAGGCAGAGGAGCTGCGGAGAGCTCCAGCCTGGAAAGCCCCAGGCTGCAGCCTAGCAGAAGGCCAAGAGGTACTGGGGGTTGCAGAAAGCAGCCCGAGGTAGGCAAAGGCAGCAGGTCCAAACCCAACCTTGCTGGTGATGAGTAGGCTGATACTGCAGTCTGCCCCAGGGTGCGGGGCTAGATAATGACTGGCAGTAGCCTTATACTGAGGTGAGGTGGGGAATCCCTGGGGAGGGGAGACCCTGAGAGAAAGGGATTACTGCCAGGGGGCAGCACCCCAGATAATGGGGCACTGGGTCTGGGAGGGACACGGGGGGCCCAGCGGCAGCGGGACACTGGCCTGCAGAGGGTGCTCCGGAGGCTGGACAAGCTAATTCCCAGAAGAGACCAGCAGGAGGTGCCGCAGGGGTGAGTCCACTTGACTACAAAGAGACACGCTTGAGCTTATACAGAGATCTTCTTCAGCTCTGGGAAAGGTATTCAAAGATTACAGATGAGCATGTGCTTAAGTGCCTTGCTGAACTGGAGTCTCAGTGGGATGATTAGCATCTGTTGAGTGATATTCTTTCCTTAGAATCATAGAATATCAGGGTTGGAAGGGACCTCAGGAGGTCATCTAGTCCAACCCCCTGCTCAAAGCAGGACCAATCCCACACTAAATCCCCAAATGGCCCCTTCAAGGATTGAACTCACAACCCTGGGTTTAGCAGGCCAATGCTCAAACCACTGAGCTATCCCTCCCCCCCCTTCTTTCTCCCTAGTGTGTGAGGATCCTCTTTTTAAATATTTGTTTCTTTTTATTGTGGAGATCAGCTTCCATTTTGAAGACTATCGCTGGTCAGTCACAGTGATTTTCCTTAGTCATTGGTCAGTCATACTCCTCCCTGACCTACGCCCAGAGTTGGCCTATGGGACCTATTGGATATGTATTTCCTAATACTGGGGCCACAGTTCTAGGCGAGGGTGGGGGAGGCAGAACTGAGGGGTCAGTCTGTGGCTGCGGGGGGCTGGGCTTCTCCCAGTGGAGTTGCTGCAAGGTTCCTCGTGGCCACTGGCTCCCTGTTTGTGGCTGAGCCATTGCAGCCCCCAGGTAGCTCAATTGTAGGGCCCTAGCATATGGAAGCAGAGGAAAAGGAGGTTTCCCCTAAACACCTAAGCAAGTTACTACTTGTCCCAAATTTCATGGCAATATACCTGACCCCAAACTGATCTTGTTAGGGCACCAGCATGTCCCTCATTCAGGGGAAGTTACTTCAAAGTAGGGTTTTGTGCCAGGCACTGGTTGCTGTGACTGCATTGGGGACTCTGAGGGAGGCATAACTCCACTGTGATAACTGACAGCTTTTGGCCACAGCTCACCATTTCGTTAATGCCTGGGCCTGCTGTAGCTGTAAAAGTTGCATCCATGCGCATCCATTCCAGGGCTTGCGGTGTTCCGGTGCAGTGGTCAAGCTGCATTATCCCTTCAGAGAACACAGCCTGCTCCATTCTTTGCATGTGGCTAGCACAGTGGGCCAGCAGGGTGGTGGTAAGGCCATAGCCCTGCTGCTCCACCACTGTTTTCAGCTAGATTTTTTGCTCCCAAGAGTGGAATGAGGGTGTTGGGCTAGGAGATGTGATTGCTCTGAGTCCTGAATGTTGCTGGGCAATGTAAGCCATGGAAGGGTAAAAGGTGGGGGAAGGCTCCTGGGTCCTTCCCAACCTACATTAAACACTAACACCTGTTCTCCTCCTTGCTCCTCAACTGTCATTTTCTTTCTCCTTCCTTTTGCAGGCGGTAGTCCTTTATCCTCCTTATATACTTCAACACCATTCAAGCAGAGACGAGGGGCCATCACCACATAGCAGTGCCCTCATGGCAACAGAGAACAGTCACAAGTAACGGATCTACCAGACCCAAGGCCTGATCCAGCAAGAGGCTGAGCATCTCCCTCTCCTACTGAGCCATTTCCAGTGAAGTGCTCAGCGCCCCCTGGCCTGTTTATCATCTCCAGGGCCCTTCATCACCTGCAGTTACCTTCACATACAGAAAACACTGACACACATGAGCCTAGATAAGGGGCCAATTGGGAACACATCCGCTTGCTTTTTAGAATGGTGGACCTGGGCATACCTTCAAGGCCACAAAACATTGGCTCCTGGCTTCCACAGTGCCAGATGTGTTTGGGCTTCATCCTACTCTGATACTGGTGAGATAAGTCAGTGGAGTGACATTGATATCAAACTGGCATGAGGAGAATTAGGCCTATTTTTGTTCAGTTAGGCTCTACATGAAAAACTCAAATCTATGCATACAGCCACACCTACTCATCCCTCTGACCACACACACCTATTATGTCAATCACAAAGCATTGGCCACAAGCATGTTTAGGAATGACATGCACCATACAGAACCATCCAGCCTCTTTGTGAAGTATTCTTCAGGGAAATCAGACAACAAAACACACTTATCCTGCAGTTCCCTGCCCACTTCTCTCTGCAGTAACTCACTTCCTACATCACCTTGCTGACTCTGCCGATAATATGTACCGTTGTCATGGTTCTGCATTACTCAGAGTGACTCATGTGGCATCCTTAACAGCAGATTGGCTATGTAGAAGCTTTTTAAAATGTGAAACATAAGGGGTGGGATTTACAAATGTACTTGGCATGGCCTACCTGCTCCCATTCAAGTGAATGGAGGCCTAACTCTGCTCCCATTGAAACTAATGGTAAAAGTGCCATTGATTTCAATAAGGTCAGAGTTAGACCCATGCTGAGTGCTCTGGAAATTCCCACCCAAAAGTTGAACAATGATTAGAACAGCAATGGCTTTTGTTGTAGTTATTGCCATCTGTGTTGTACGTTGAAAACGATGTTTTCCTCTTCTATGCAGGAAGACAGATGACAATATTAATATTGTTCATTTAAACAACTCTGATTATGTGTTAATCTATTGATTCAATTTGTAGTGGTTCATGTGATCCATTATTTTGTCTATTATCACGGGTTGGGGTTTCAGTTCATTTTGTTTTGGTTCACACGTGTGCTCACCCCCACTGAGTTTTAAAGAACCACAAAACTCAAGCTAATTATCAGTTTGGGCCTGGTTTTGAATCCAAGCCAAACAAAATGATTTCACATGGTTTCTGCCTGCAACTAAAAAGTGGCCTAGGTTCTCCCAAAGCTCAGCAATTTAACTTTGAGCTAGTTTTGAGAGCCTCTGAACATGATTTAAGCTTCAGGGTCGTAACAAACTTTGATGGACGTTTTTCATACACTAGCTCTACTCAAATAATAACACAAAGCTAAAGAGTTATAATGTATAACATCCAGTACTTTGCTATGCCAAGGGTTTTCAAACTGTTAGTATTAAGCAGGGGCCATGTTTTAGAGGCTCAGAAGTTTGGTTAGAAAAAGCTTCCAAATATTAGGATATTTTGGTGTATTTATTGGTACCACATGTCTAGAAGGGAAGTCAAGCTGAAAAATACATCATAGAGAATCTTTCATCCAGCATGTCAATTATTTTGCTTCTACTTCCTGTGGAAACTAGGAAGTATAGAGGTGTGGAGGGAACATTTATCC
Source organism: Terrapene triunguis (assembly GCF_002925995.2). NCBI lineage: Eukaryota > Metazoa > Chordata > Testudines > Emydidae > Terrapene > Terrapene triunguis. Next base: position 61,254,349 of record NW_020664413.1, on the reverse strand, counting down.
CCATGAAAGTTGCTAACCTATCTAAATCCTGAGCTTGCAGGTGAAGCTGACTAAAACAAAAGGCCACCTCCTCAGATGAATGTGGGACCACAAAAATTAGAATTTAACTAGTCACAGAAGACAAAGAATGCAAAAAGAGGAACCGGGTCAAAACAAGGGAGTCAGAGGGGACGCCAAGCAGAGATTATTGACGTCATCCACAGTTCCAAAAGGGAATCCCAGGGGAGAGTGGACAATGCCCAGAGGAACTCGGATGGAAGCATGCATGAATGAAGCCTCACACTCAGATATGACTTAGCTTCCTGGCCATGGATGGACAGCCATTTTGGCCAGTGCCAAGAGGAGGTTGATGAGCAAGTCTTGCAGCTTCGTGAGGCATAGAGCATATCTAATATTGTCAGAGAAGAATAGGTGAGGGGAGAAGGGCAGTCAGAACCTCAAATAAAAGGGGCTGTGGCCTGGCACACTGCAGGGGCAGGTGTCGGGGGTTTTGATGAACTGTCCCAACCATAAGCACTTGCAAGAGGTGCTAGATGGACATCACTGGAGACTAAAATATTTTTTCCAGTGAGCAGTAAGCAAGCAGATGCAATGCATGTTTCCTCACCTGAGAAAGGGGATTGACTCCTTAGCTGGAGAAAGGCATATTTCTACTCCTAGTCTTCTCCAGTCATGTGCCAAAGGTGCTGCAATTGCATACCAATCACAGTGTGACTTTTTATTATGTGGACACTTAGCTAAACAAAACTGAACCGAGACCGCTACCACATGACAAAGCTCTCCATTGTTAGCTACATACAGCCACGACCAGCCTGGATTCAAATCAGCGAACTAGATGTAAAAGCTTCACTTCTCATTAGGAATCCCTTAAGCCACTGTCTTCTCATCAAACTTTTTTGAAGTTTGAGAGAAATGGAGCCAATTTCTCTCCTGACAAAAAGCCTCACATTTCATTGGCTAAGTTACAAAACATTTCCTAGTGCTGTTAAAAATTGAGGTTCATGAATTTCAACTTTATTGAAGAATATAGCTGTTCGTGAGAGATTTAGTTTGACTTCAAGGGACTAATATAATATCTGTCAGAGCCGGAAATCTCTTGCTTAGTTCTGGTTAGAGTTTCTTCGTAGCCATCTTGTTGATTTGTTTGTTTTGGCCATAGCATGTCTTTCTGCTTCTGCTCTCCTCCTGATTTCCAAAATACCCCAAGATAATTAGACTGCAGGCAAACTAATGTTAACGTTGGTTTTTTTACATATCCAACTTCACAGGAAACTAAAATGCTGTAATTTTATGTGCTACCTGCAATACAAATGTCTATTGATAGATGGTGCTATGTACACAGAGTTTATTTTTCAAGTAAATGTATAGCAATGCATTCATATTTTAAAAACAGAATTTTAGTCAAAAGTGTTACAGTTCAAGGTTGTTTTGATGTAAAGAGATGCCCCAAATTAAGACCCTAGAGCCTAAGAAACCCCAAATTTAGAGGGACTATGTCAGAATTCAGATCTGGATAGGAGTACAGATTTTATGGCTTGTTCCCATCTTTATACTGGGCCAAACCAGAACCATACACCAAGCACCCTCCACACATTAGGGAAATCAAAACCGAGACTTGGATCTAAATGCCCAGGTCAGGCATGTCTTTACTGATAAGATAATTAGAGCTGGTTTAATTTTTCACCAGAAAGCTTTTTCAGTGATCGATGGGATAGACTTCGCTCTTCGGCCTAAATGCAACAAAAATAAAAATATTCATTTAATTCAGTTCAAAATTTTAAAAAGTTCTGTTTCAATTGTGTTTTTGGTTTTTGTGTTCCATGTTTTTGGCTTTTTTTTTACCCCCTCTGCATATGGGAGGAAAACACAGGGGAAGTACAAGAGAAACACGGTTAAAAAAACAAAACCACCCCCTCTATTGAATTTTATTTTCATTCTGGTTCAAATGAAAATGAAACTTTCCGTTCAAATCAAATTTAAAATATTAGTTTGTTTCAATGAAAAAATAAGGATTCTATGATTTTTAAGTGTAATTTTCTTTCAATATTCTGTAGAAAATACTTATTTTCTGATCAGCCTCAAATACATATACCTATCACACTCCACTCCCATACACTGTACTTCCAAGGGCAAGGACAGCATAACCAAGTATTTAAACAATATTGGCACACACATAATACACAAAGCCTTCCATTTAAATGTAGATATTGACCAAGTTCTGGTCATGAATCTCTTGGTAGAGCAAAGGAAAGTGACAAGATGATACCCCCAAAATACACAAGAAGTAAACTCTTCTACACACCCTCCCTCCTCATGGCTGACACCCCTTTGTGGGTGGGCATGGCATAGCAGCTTTCCTGTCTAGCACCCTCTGCCAACAGTCATTCCAGTGCTGTGGAGGCCTGTCCTCTACTGAGATTTGGCCAGGTCACATTTAAGTCCACCCCTTCTGGGGTAACAGGAAATCCAACAAATAGCCCAATGTTGTCACAAAAGGTCTTCAGCCCCAACTGAGGCCTGTGATTCTCACATCCCTCTCTGTGCTGTCATTCATCCTTAGCTCCTTCCCAGGGGCCTTCACACCACCTTCCCAGGGACTGGTACAGGAGCCCAGGTCCTCCCACGACACTGGGTTTCTATCTAGAGACCCTAAAACCAGCATCCAAGGTCTGCTCCATTGCTGCTACCTACCATAGTCTGTTAGCTGGCCTGTTCACTCTTCTTCCAGGGCCAGGACTCACAGGGCTCTCCCCCGGCAATAAATCCCCAGCCATGAGTGTAAACTGAAACCAACCTCCACCCTCCTGGGGATACCTTTCATGCCTCTTAAGTTCTCCTTGCGCTGATCCTCTGCTGAGCACCTCCCAGTGCTGTCCCCTGGGAAACCCCAATCCTGCCCTTTTTTCAGGGTACCTCACCACCAGAGCTTGCCCCACTCCTCTCCTGGTCTCCTATCAGACTCCTCTATTGAGAAGAGAATCCCAGGGCCAAGGCTTTCCATGGGCTCCCTCCCAGTCTCAGGTCCCAGAGGGGAACTGCGCCATTCTTCCCCTCTCTGGGTAGGTCCTGTACCAGCTCCTGGGAAGGGGACAAAGATGATTGAGAGCCCTGAGCAAAGGGATGCAAGGACTACAAAACTCCCTCCCTGTAGCCTCTCAGTACCCTGGGCTTCCTCTCTTTGTACTACCACCAGTTCCACCCCCATGGAGTTCCTGAATAATTAGGCCTGGCCCACCCTCCAGGTGCGACCAGGTGTCTTAACTGAGCACTCCAGCTTCAGTTAACCCTTTCATTACATGTGTGGGGTGCACACACCATCACAGAGGGGGATACAAACAAAATATCATTAACAGAGCAAAGTGCTTTTGGTGGGAGGTGCATCAAGAACACATCAGGTAAATAAGGGGGGGGGGGTGAAAGGACATTTCTGTAAATGAATAAAGTTGAAACATGCAAGAGTGACGAATTTCTGATGTTTTAAAAACATTATTCTCTTAAAATGCATGAGCAAACAGGCTGGTATTTGGATTCCAATGATCTTTGTGCTATAAAGAAGTAGCTGCAAGCAGGGAATGTAAGAAGTTATGACACGTCTTACACGAAGCTCTACAGCACCATAGTTTCTGTTGCCTCACAAAGATACTTTCTTGCTCACACAGACTAGAAGCAGCTACTAAGACAGGCAGTGCCACTAGCGATGTGTTTTTTCCCCAGCAAGAGGAAATCAGAAATAAAGTAAATGTGTTGTCCTAAAACCAGCCTTTGACCTACTGTACAAGATTCAGATTCGGGGGGCTCATCTAATGTGGCCAATATCCTGATTTGGGAAAATGCACCAGGGTAAAATGTGACTGGCAGGGAATGAGAGCACCTGCAGTGTAGTGTCTGTAGAATCAGAGCAAATAGTAGGTTTCTAGCACAGTAAGGTGATCACCAATATTTTTATAGCAGTCAGCACCTGGCGTTAGATGGATGAGCAGTGTTTCTTAGCAGTTATTGTCCAGTGGTATTGAGTATCCACTGAATAAAATACTGGAATGTTCCTTTCTCCATTGCAGGAGGCAGTAGTGAAACAACTCCAATAGTTGTGAGAGCCCTGGCAGGCAAGTGGACCTGGCTAGAAAATGGCAGGGCACAGTGTGGCATTACCAGAAGGTACACAGAATATATGCACCCACACTACATGTAGGAGACAGATCACGGCTGGTTGCAAATCAATAGTGTAGCAGAGTATGCTCGGTAGACAGGGGCGGCTCTAGCTTTTTTGCCGCCCCAAGCATGGCAGGCAGGCTGCCTTTGGCGGCATGCCTGCGGGAGGTCCCCGGTCCCGCAGCTTCAGCGTACCTGCCGCTGAATTGCCACCAAATCCGCGGGACCGGCAGACCTCCCAAAGGCATGCCGCCGAAGGCTGCCTGACTGCTGCCCTCGCAGGAACCGGCAGGCCACCCCCTGCGGCTTGCCGCCCCAGGCACGCGCTTGGAGCGCTGGTGCCTGGAGCCGCTGCTGTCAGTAGAGCCCTGCATGGATACAAAATTTGGATCCGCATCCATCCCCAGATATAAAGCAGATATCCACAGATTTGCAGGGCTCTAATGCTCAGAACAAGCACAGAGCATACCAGCATGACTGCTTCCAGCAGAGCAGAGAGCAAAGCACCAGTCTAGATGAGATCAGATCACGTTGAAAGTCAGTCAGAGAATGCCACACAAAGCAGGCTACAGGACTGATACTATTCGTCATCGCGGAGAGCAGCACTAAGCCGCTGCATCCCAAATATCATCAGCAAGGAGAGGCTACTTGATTTTGTTTGTTTCCATTTTAAATGGTTATCAGTGCCCAGGCAGGTTCTGGTAGCAACATTAGCATTATACAGGGCCAGATTAACCCATCACTGCGCCCTAGGCAGCCCCTGCCAGGCCAGGACTAGGGTCGCAACCTCAGGAGGAAGAAAAAAAAAGACACTGGCCTATGATTTTGGAAACCCCCCCCCCTCACCACAAATTTGGGCCCAAAGCATGTGCCTAGTTTACAGTGCTGATTCTGAGGAAATAAAATGACACTGTCTGGTTGAGAGAGTTCACTACATTTCTTTCAGGGACTCAAGAGACCCTCAAAGAAAACACTATCAAAAGAGCGTCGATTCAACCTGTGTTTGAACAATGTCAAATGTCACTTCGGGTCACCAAGTGACATTGAAGATTATGATTAAGGGCATATTTAAGAATATTTTAACTTTCTTGAGGATGTGTCACTTTTAACTTCATCTCTGAAAGAGACCGTTTGGCTAAGTATTCACACCATTTTGACTCTTTTCAGTCATTGGGTTCCTCCATTGGTGAGTCCCTCATAACTAAAGATTACACTTCCATTAAGGAAAGGAACACCAAGACAAATGGGAAAGCAAAGTTAGCACTAGTTCTAGAGCACTGAAGAGAACAATCAGCAGAATACTGGATGTCTCAAAAATGGTAGTGGGGGCCTACGATGGTGCACACTCACCTCTCATGAGCCCCTCCTGTTGGGTGGGTACAAACCTGCACTCTCTTTTCACAGTGCCCCCTATCAGCTTCTGTAGTGGCTCAGCCCTCTGGCCAAGTCACACACAGTCAACACACGAACAAACAAACTCCTTCTGGGGTAAAAGGTCCAAGAGGGCCTATCCCTGTGCCCTTGGTACTGTCTGCAGCCCTGTCTCTGGGCTCAGTTCTCAGCCCTTTCTAGGCGATTTTTAAATCCATCCCTGCTCTGGTGTAGAGCAGTGCCCCTAGGGGTTTCTCCCTGGAGACTCTTTAAGTCCTGCCCTTCACTTGGGCCTCTAAACAAGCCTTATCCCCTTTTCAGGGCTTAGGCCACCCTGCCGGTGGGGAGACTCAGGCTCTCCCACTACTCCCGGACCCCACGCAGAGACCCTATAAATAGCAGCCACGTGTTGCTTCCTGTAATCATTACTGCTATTGCTATTTCCTGGGCCACTTCCCATATAGCCCCTTCCACTTCACCCTTACCTCAGAGTCCTCTGTTTGTTTCCTGCTTGAGCAGCATCTCTCTCAGGCCTCCTCACCTACAGAGTCTCACAACCGTCTGGTTCCTGCTCAGGTCCTGAGCTCCCTTTCTGGAGCGGGGTGTGGTAGGCAGGCCCTCTCAGAGGTCCAGAGAGGCCTGGGCCACTTCCAGCTTTTGAGGCCCCTAGCCATAATAAAAATAAAAAATGACGACACATGGTCTAATCGTGTGCCATCAGAACCGATGTATTTTTATTAATATTTATGAACATTTTTAACTCTTGAATATGACAAAATCTATATCCGTTAACCAAAAAATTATGTCTTTTACCAAATCACATCTCTTCTTTGCTTACATTTGCAGCTCTAAGCTGAGCGAGTGTGTCACATTTCGGTCCGAGAGGGATGTGCATAAAAACACAAAAAAAAAAGTTGCGAAATTTATCAAATGCCAAAAAATTAACCAGTGTCTAAATTTGAGGCCCCCTTTGAGCTTGAGGCCCAGGCCAAATGGCCCTCCTGGCCCCCGCTCTGATTGGCCCTGATGGTATGTGCTATTCAGCTTCCTGGGTTCATCAGTAAACTCCCCGGACTCCAGAGAGATTACTTATGAACCCAGGAAGCTGAGTAGCAAATACCACCTCCTCAGCCGCCCTGGAACCTGCATGGGGCATATCAAAAGCTTCTTCGCGAGAGTGAGAGCTTTTCCCCAGGGCTGCTTGGGGTCTGGGGAGGCATGGTGCAGCTGGCTCGGGGCTCTTGGGGGGGGAATGCTCAGGGCTCCTCCGGGCTGGGGGGCGAGGAGGCTTGTGGCTCCAGCCGTGGGGGGGGCGGCAGAAGGAGCCGAGCTGGGGCTAGCCTCCCCAAAGGGGGGCTCCACCCACCGCCCATGGTGTTAACCTAACTTTTTTCCCACTGAAGTCAATGGAAGTGTTGTTACCCAGGGTTCTTTCAACCCAAAGCTCTTGGTAACTTTTACTCTATGCGAGGTGATGCCAGGAAATAAATCGGGGAGACATGGCCGTCCGACCGTTAGATGGCTGGCACAAACAGGACAACGCAAGAGTGCTTTCACTTAAAGCTAAACTTTACTTAGTCTCGAGCACTTACACACGTCCGCAACAGGTTAGTAAAACACCCCCAACCCTCGATAATTACCAAAGCTGAGTGTGGCTCTTGAGTGGCACAGTGGCAGCCCGTCTGCCGATGGGGAACACAAGATGCATCCAGAGGGAGAGACCAGTCCAACTACCTCAAACTTTTCCCCTTTATTTATACATAGTAATACAATGACATGTCCCTCAAAGAAAACTTGTTAAGCACGCAGTCAAGCAAGAGGTTTTCTTCTGATTACTGACTAACCAGGTGTGTTTTTTCCCCAGAGTTTGCAGCCTTGAGACCCTGATAGACACTTTCCTGAGGGCACATCCTGCTCTTCTGAAATGCATGTATCAGCAACTTCAACACAATTCTTATCAGGAAGGACACGGGGGGTCAAGCCGCCCTTTCTGCGGCACCCAAAACCCCCTCCCCTCCTGCCTTGGGGAAGCTAAGCCTGCTGCATGGCCACTTTACCGTCTGCTGACTTGGCTGCTTTTAGCAATACGCAATAGTGGTTTCAGGCACTTTACTGGTTTGCCAAAATCTCCCCGTACATTGTTACCATTTTTTCAATGAAAGCAGAGTTAGACCAGTATCGAATAGCTTTGAAAACCCCACCTTAGGCTGGAGATTACTAAAGTAAAAATGTCCATGATATAAGTGTCTGTGTGTACACACAAAAGTACCCAGATGCACGCTTGTTTGAAAGTCAGGACATAAAGGAGTTAAGGTGCAATACGCCATCTTAACTCTGCCCCTTTGTGGATGTACTACAGTAGTGTTTAATTACATGACTAGACGCTATTTCTTCTATAGTGCTACGTAATATTGTATTTTCTTCCTGCAATTTTAAATATAGGTATGTAGTGTCTTCTAACAGTTTGTTCATACTTTTACATTTACACTGGGCAAAATTCTGCTCTCAGGTGTATCAGTGTGAATCCCAGATTAACTCCACTGAAGTCAAAAAGTTGAAATTCTGGCTCTGTTAAGTCAAAGGCAAAACTCCCATTGATTTCAGTAAGGCCAGTTTTTCATCCAAAGGAGTTATTCCAGATTTTTCAGCATTCTAACTGACAGTAGAGTTTGGCCCACTAATTTAATTGTTATAATGGTCCAACTTGTTGTCACTGATTTAGGCTTTTTATTATATATAGTCTCTGAAGTATGTATCTTAACTGTGTCAGCACCACAGTGCGATGGGATGTATAAAGCCCACACAGGTTAGCCAGGGGTTAATGGGAGCCTGAACCCAATCAGGTCACTTTGTGGCACCTGGAGGGGTGTTAGGACTAACTGATGATCAAACCCAGCTGGGGAAGAGCTGTCTTCATAAAGGAAGGGGCAGAGCATGGGGAGGGTGTTGAGGGGAGTGTTTTGGGGCTTTTTTTTTTTCTCTCTCTCTCTCATGTTTGGAGGGTAGTGGGTGAGAGAAGCCTAGAAATGCTGAAGTAGGAGCAGGAAAGAACTTTGTAGGCTATGGGCTGAGCTCTAGGAAGAAGGGTGTTAGAATGGGAAGGAAGCCGTAGAAGCTGAGGGCATTAGGGAAGGCTGCTAGAGGAAGGGAAAACCCTGACTGCCCCATGGCTATAGTAGATGGTGATTCTTGTTGCAGTGGGCCTGAAAGAGAGCTTAATACAGACCTGAGCCTGAAGGAGTACTAAGAGGGAAGGAGACAAGAGACCGGTAAAGTACTAGGAGTTTAAAGGACCTCTCACCCAAATATTTCTAGTTACACTGAATAGCTGATGTTGAAGATACTGGGTGAGGACCTGTGGCTCTTCAGGAGCTGAAGAGCCTGGAATTTGGGGTATTGTTTTATGTGGACTTGGGAGTAAAGCACCCCAAAAGGACTGTGAAACTCAATTGTGCTCTGGCCAGAAGGCTGAATTGTGAGAAGAGGTGACCACAACAGGACTGGAGCATCTCGTGGCACGGGGTGAGCAGGTGAGCGGCTACACCATGCCTGGCCACAAGGGGCTACACCTGCAGTGAGTCCACTCTTTTATGTGTGCTAGCTATTCTCTTACCCTTGGGCTTCTGTATATCAATAGATGTTTAATAGGTAACTATTTCTCTAGCATTCTGGAAGAAGTGAATTCTAAGTATTTGGCTTTTCCACTGATAGGTCTGTAACCTCTATCAAAGCAGAGTTATAAGGACTGATTTAAGCCCATTTAGGTCAGTGGACAGCCCAGGCCCACAGTGGACAAAACATTCCTTGTGGGCGCAAGGAGAATAGAACGTAAACTCTTCAGAAGCTCGTAGTATGTAGGGGCTTCTGTTTAGGAGGCTAAACTCTTTGGCCCGTGTGTGTGTGTGTGGGGAAAAACTGACTCTGAAGACTAAACAAGAGCATGTACAGATCCTATGCTGTCCCATCTGTGAAAGGGTTAACAAGGAGATGAGCTGGCATTGATTGGTGGCCCTGCAACAGCTGGGGAGGTGAAAAGACTGCAGCTCAGAAGGGAGAGGTGGCTGCCAGGGAGGCTGAGGAACCACTGAGATCAATGTCTTTCAGCACCAGGCTGGTGGGAAGCTGCCCAGGTGGTTGGACCTCCAGAAGAGACTCTGAGTCTGTCTGTCTAACAACCAGTTAGAGAGCCCTGGTGGAAAGCAGTCCAGGGAAGCAGAAATTAATGAGGAGAAACTGGTTCCAAATGCTTCACATGGGATCCCTGGACTAAAATCCAGAGGAGTGGGTGAGCCTGGGCTCCCCTACTAACACCAACAGAGAGGTCACTAAAAGCCTGCGAAGCAAAGGCCTCTGAATGCCGAGAGGTTGGAGAGACTCTTCTCTACGGTCTCCGGCCTCCTGATTCACTCCACTCTTCTCCACTATGACAGCTATCTGGCTGGAGTCATAGTAAGGAACTACCAGACTTGGGGTCAGATGGTTATTGGCTGAATCAGGGGAAACTGAGGCAGATTCACCATAACACCTCTTCAACCAGGGGGTGGCATGCTAGTGGCTGAAAGCAGCCCTGGACAGCTGCCATTTCCACCAGTGACCACAGCTGGTTTGTCTATGAATATGGTAAAACTTTAGGAGGGGAGGATTTTCTAAAAGCTGATGAGGAGTAGAGATGAAAAACATGCTTCAGCTGGCAGATGCTGTTTGCAGAACTTGCAGTCCTATAACTGTGCCGGAAATGAATCCCCACTTGCTGAATTTCACATAGAAGGTGAACTCAGACAGCATTCTAATTCCAAAAGGTGAGAAAGATAGTCTATGAGAGCAGAAACCGCAATAGACAACCAGCAAAAAGGCTGACTAAATTCTTCCACAATGTTCAGGGTTGGGTGTAAAAGATATGGGTCACTTCACTAGAGCTAATTAGATGTAATGATCATACATGGGTCATTAGGAAAAACAATAGATAAAAACATTGTTTTTAAATAAATGGATGGCAATATTTTTCCAATATTTTACACACAGGATTCTGACATTGATAAGCCAAACTAGCAGGGAAATCTTTTGCTGACTCTGACTCTAATTCAACTCTTAGTCAACTAATAATTCATTTAGTTTAGATATCAGTAATGTCTGTTCACCAGTTAATTAGCTATAGTGTGAAATATACACACACACAGGACCTGGGAAATGTTGCTGTTTCCCCATAGCTTTGATTCTAATTAAAAATTGATATCCAAGCTTTAATAGACTTGTGCCTGAAAATGACAAGACAATGTTTAACAAGATCAATAGTAATCACACTGAACATTGTCCAGTGGAAAGCTCCTATGAGAAAAATTGAACATTATACTATGTAGAGCTAGACAGCCTCTTAGGCTGAGGATTTATGAAACTATTTGGGATCACTTGAGGTACCAATTAAAACAGAATAAATTATACTACTTGCAGAATCATTGCTATAATTCTTTCAGAGCTTAATGCAGCCAGTGATTAACTTTCTTGGGAATTATGCCTTTGTTTCACTGTAGTTTGTTAGCATGTTACAGCCTTAACTAAGGTGTAATGGCTGGGCTTGCTCTGAAATAGGCACTACTTAGTCCCACCAGCAGATGGTAGAATGAACTGTCTTTTTTGCTTTCTGGTCAGTAACACTGGTAGCCTGTTGGTTACTAGAAATGAGCCCAACTACAAAGTTTGCATCTGGCTTTTGATTTTGACCCATCCCTAAAATTTGGGGTTGTTCAGAATGGAGGTTTTGGCTAATTATAAAGACAAGAACAATTTTCAAAATTTGGCTTTAGATCATGAAAACCCATGTTTGGGATTAGACTACTCATCACTAATAGCAGACAAATCCACTATGTGGCAGTTACCAAAACTGAATGTTGATTTTTTTTTTAAAGGATCAACTAGCAAAACTTCATAATGTAGTTAGGGTGAGCTTATTCTCATTGGGCCTGACCTAAAGCTTATTATATGGGTGGAAAATTCACATGACTTCATTGAGCTTTTAGATCATGGTTACTGTCATACTTCTGAGTAGCTTTGGTTCATGATTTCTCTCTTCTCTCCACCCCGCCCCTGAATGTACATGAATTTTATCTGAATATTTACTGTAGCCTGAAACTGAACTTTTTAAAAGCTAGAGTGAGCCTGGGTTCCTGTCAGGTCGTATACATGATGGAAGGAGCGGAAGTCTTCAAAGCCATGTATAGCTTCAAAAAGCGTTCCTGGATATTTAGCTTCTATAGGGAAGGAGAATGGCAATGGCCGTTCTAACACCTGTCATCTTTGAAAGGTTTTTTTCCCCCATTGCTGAGTTCTTGTGACCATCTTTCAAAGGTGCCTAAAGAAGTTAGGTATCCAAATACCTTAGATTTCCTTTGAATGTTCTGTCAGTTCCTTAAGCTTGGACTTTTTTTGCTTGGCACGAATCCCTGTAGATAAATACTTATGTTTTAGATGACATGTGTTACCTTTACTGCAATTTCCTGAACTGTGAAATTGTGGTTCAGCTAGGATAAATTTTGAAACAGTAACTTCAACTTGTATTATCTTCTGGGAAACCTACTCAGGCTATGTCTACACTACAGGATTAATCCGAATTTAGATAATTCGAATTTGGGAAACAGGTTGTATAAATTCGATTGTGCGCGGCCACATTAAGCACCTTAATTCGGTTTTTAACCACATTAATTCGGTGGTGTGCGGCCACACTAACCCTAATTCGAATTAACAAAATCGATTTAGGCTCTACTCCGTTCGTCGAGGTGGAGTACAGAAATCTATTTAAAGGGCCCTTTAATTCGAATTAACTGGCTCTGTAGTGTGGACGGGTGAAGGGTTAATTCGGATTAACGCTGCTAAATCCGAATTAATCCCATAGTGTAGACCAGGCCTAAGAAAGTCAATGCAGGAAAATGGCAAGCAGAAAGCTGCCACGCTTTCCATGACCAATCACTTGCAACAAAAGAATTCCTGCCTTACAGTCAGCACAAATGACAGTCAATCCCTCTGTTAATCAGACGAAGAGAAGCCTTCCTTGGCAGTTTCTCTGCTAACTGACACTGAGGAGTAGACCAAAACACTGCAATTAGTGCCATGCTTGATAGATGAAATTTGATAATCAGTGCACTTCAGCCTCTTGGATCTAATTATATCCATCCATTGCTAGGATATATTTATGTAGCTGTGCTGATATCAAGGCTTCTATGCCAATTTATACCAGTTGAAGATCTGGCCCATCATCTTCTGAGATTGGGCTGGCTAATGCAGAAAGTTTTGCATCTGACTCTGAAGATGGTCAGAGCAGAGCCCACTTGAAACATCTTCTCTATTAGGGTGTTCCACTGCCTGGGACCCAGCACTGACAATTCCTTGCCTCCATGTCCTGCGAGACTCCCTCTGGGTATTTCCAGTTTGTGCCATTGAGGATGGAGTGCCAAGCAGGTAACTTAAGAGTTAGGCCAGTCTTTGAAGACCAGAATCAGGACCGTGAATTGGACCTCGTAGCAGCCAGAAAGCCAGCGGAGAGGGTCTGGACTACTACTAAGTGCTCCTTGTAACTTGTTCCGTTCAGGAAGTGGGCTGCTTTACTGAGGAAGACTGCAGTGTTTTGTACCACCATGCAGTATACAGAAATCTCCTCTAGGGTGTACTATATGAACCTCAGATGTGTGATGCATGTAGTCCTTTCTATCAATTCTTCTTCGTAACTAAATGTGCTTTGTATACATGTCCCTTAGGTATCAGCCTGGAAGATCAAGGAAATATAAGCACAGCACATCTTGCTATACACGAGCTATTGCCAGCCAAATTTAATATAAAGTTTCTCAAACTAGATACAGTACAGCCTCAAGGATCCAAAACTCTCTGTTCCATATAACAGGGTCATGTCCCTGATGTCTTTTCACTACACTGCAAATTCTCTGAATTAATCAAAACTGCAATTAGCCAAACTTAGTCTTTGTCCCCATAACATAATACACTGGAGGAATGTTATTTGTAATAAAATTCAGGGTAGGATGTTTCTTTCTGAGTCAAATTTATATTGTGCTGTATCTGGTGGAAACAGTGATCAGAAAATATGACCATCTACCCTTGCTGTGACCTGCTACCTTGCTCTTTTCACATTTCATATCCTGCTGCCTTGTGCTCTAGCATCTCGCCACATGCCAACTTATCCAAAGCTGCTATAGTTGAGATTGTAAGCTCTTTGGGGCAGGGGCTCTCACTTGCTGTCTGTACATCACCTAGTAAAATGGCACTCTGAACTCCAGGTACAACACGCAACAATAACAATGCTCTCTACCAGCTTTGGTAAGGGGGTGGAGAACCTCAGGACTGCATGACACAGAAGCATTATCCCATGAAGTTCTGCATTCCCCATGTGCTTACTGCACCACACAAGCTTTGTGCTATTTAAAGCAGGAGGCCTCCTTTCCCTCCTCCATTGTCCTCAGAGCAGGGTCATATGGGTAAAATGTCTTATTTTTATTAAAGTTTTGTTTTGCGGGGAGAGTCATCTTCCTCCTTTGTCAAGTGTACAGTTTCTTCAGGTTTTCACACTCTCTAACTGTTTTGATTATTCTGGTTCCTTGTTGCTTTTTGTTGGAGTGGATGAAAGATCACTCTGCAAAAAAGCTATGGGGCTGGAAAAGGTGAAGTAGGTGAGCAAAGGAGTGGGGCCAGCAGGCTAAAAGATCTCTCTGGCATGAGTGTTCATAGTGAAGTAAGTCTCTTGGGTATAGCAGAAGGTCCCCTGTTTGAAACACCTTTGGCCAATCCTCCTTAAAGCAACCCCCTTGGTTCCCACTCCTGTAGTCAGCATGGAACAAGCCCTCTGGATTTCCCTTCTATAAACATTTGGCTGAGTACTGTCAGGTCTACTATGATTGATTAAAGTTGGCACTCAACACTGTCTTGTCATGGATGGTCACCGAGAGCTGGCATACATCATAGCTTGTTGCGTCAGTAACTAAAGCTGTCTTGTATGACTGGAAACACAGGCAGGCAGTCACATCTAAGACAGGGGTCAACTGATAGTTATGGATCACTCTTATGTTCTCACTAAGGAATTCGATGGGACTTCTCCTGGAGGGGTAGTGCATATTGCCTGTGTCGCTCAGTAGATACATGAGATGTCTTGGCTACATCACTTTGAAACACAGCATGGATCATCAATAGGTCAACGTGCATCCAAGTGCAAGTGTCTCTTCTATGACCACTATTTAGTCTCTGCTTTGGATCAGATTGACTACGGGACATGTAGGAGTTATTTTGTATCCTCAACCGTGGGAAGGCAGACACCTCATTGGGTATGGGTAACTATCAAGAGATCCTCTCCTTTCTGTTTGAGGAGGCTTGCTTGGAGATAGTGAGGCAGATTAGTAGTCTTATCACTGCTGACCACACTCTTTCCATGGACACCAGTGGATTTCCTTGAATAGTCTTTCCTCTTGTGCAGTGTCACATGCAGCTGTCATCTCTATCCCATGATGCCTGACAACACATGCCACTGTGCCCAGAAGGCTCAATTCTGGCAGTTCCCTTCTATAAGTATACTTATTACAGCAAGACAATGATGGGAGATGAATTCAGTTTCTTGTGTTATGCTGCAAATTGAATCCATGGATTGGGGAGGCCTCTCGTATGCAGATGTCTGAGCTCTATGTCCAGGTTCCATAACCAGAGGGCAGCCTCTGTACCGAGGGAGGTGAGGCATTGTAGGCAACTCTCCAGGTGTCAGGTTGGGCACCCTTCCACCACGAGTTATTTTCTGTAGTGCTGCCCCACAATTGCAGCATGGAGAGGAAACCAGACCAAGCTGGTGCATGGCTGAGCTAGAGTAATCCGAGCCTGCTCCACAATTTCAAATCAAGTGGACATGGAGGCAGGTGCAGCGATTGGACTCTTGAATGTACTTAGCATTACTCTCTCCCACCAATGCTTCCACTCTGTAAGGATGTAATTGTCTCCTTAGCAGTGCTGGTTGTCCGGGACAGTAGCACTATTGTCAAACAGGGCTAGAGTTGCCATAGCAAATTGGTATCAAGAGACCAGCTGCAGTGTCACACCCCAAATGCAGGAGTGGGATCCCTCCCCTGAACATGAGCAGACCTTTGAGTTGGCCCAATATGTTCCCTGTTGGGGAGCAGAACATCTGTCAATAGGAGATGGAATAGGTTGGTTTCATCTATATCCAATCTCCAGGCAGATGAAACGGCAATGGCATTTCATCAAAAGTCAGGCAGAGTTTGTTCACTAATGTGCCAGCGCGCACACAGCAGGTTGGTACAGCTCAAGTAGCCATTAGTATTACAAGTGGGTGAATTCAGCTCCATGTCAACAAGCAAAGTCTAGGCAGCTGTGCACCCAGACCTGCAGATCCGCATTCAGCTGCAGCAAACACCAGGGCCAGTACAGCTGTACAAAGGACCAAAGGGTTTGCTCCCCAGCAGGTTCAGAACTGTTTTTTTCATAGCCAGTTGGTGTGAGGAAAGCTCTTCCGTTTGGGGTGTTCCAGGTGAAGCCAGTTGGACTGGCGATGGCTGAGCTTTGCTCCCAAGTAGGTAACCACTTGATGGAGTGGCAGCAGCCATCCTTGGACCTGGCTTGAGATGGCAAGATGACTGTTTAGATGGAAAGTAATTGCCACTCACTCCTGACACTGGAGACTAATTCTCAGTGAAACCAAGGAATGTGGATATGCCCTTTGAAAGCTCAGGTTTCTGACAGCCGGCATGCTTATCTGCACTGAGACAAAGCAACCATGAGAGAGAGTGTGTGCGCTCTCAGCTCCCCCAAAACCCACTCTTCTCCCCCCCCACATACACACAACACACTCCCTGTCACACTCCACCCCACTTTGAAAAGCAGATTGTAGCCACTTGCATGCTGGGATAGCTACCACAATGCACTCCTCTCTGTCTGTTGCAAGAGCTGCTAATGTGGCCACACCAGTGCGCTTGCAGCTGTCAGTGTGGACAGATTGCAGCGCTTTCCCTACTGCGCTCTACGAAGGCTGGTTTAACTCAAAGCGCTCTACATCTGCAAGTGTAGCCCTGCCCTAAGTTTAGCCTTGGAAGACCTGCTTGTGGTGGTGGGTTTTGTCGCTATAAAATCTTTGGGTTAAAGGAGCTGTGCTAGCAACTAGTCGTGTGTGTGTGATAACTGACACAGTTGCTCCCTCCAAACCAACCACTGGTGTTGGACTGTAATCCCAGAAAGAGGGTTGCCCTGTCTCTCTGTTCCAGGACTGTTAACCATGTAGATCAAAATAGGGTCAGAACATAAGCTTAGAATATGTCACTTTTTCCCCCTCCACTGGGTAGCTGAGCTGTAAGGCCTAAGCACACATACTGTCGCTCTGCAGAGGAATGATCCAGGTGTTGGAAAAAGGAACAACACTTCTCCCTAGCTTTATATCCTCCAACAGTTTGGACTCCAGGTGGAGCAGAGGGCACTTGGTAGCTAACAGGAATACCCAGCCCTTTGTAGGATTGACACCATGGGCTAAATGTTCAAAAATCACTAGTGACTTAGGGTGCCCCAAAACTTTGGGTGCTCAGCTTGACACCTTAAGGCAACCCCTATTTTCAAAGTGCTGAGCACCTGCTTGCTGAAAATCAGGCCTCATTCAGTTTTTCTGGTTGGACACCAAAAAATGGAGGTACCCAAAATCACTAGATGTTTTTGAAAACTTTGACCATTTATATCACAGAAAATAGAGAATCTTTGATGCCTGTATCAGACATTTGTTGGCTATAAATAGCAGTGTGCAGAATATCTAGCTTAGAAATACCATGTTCTCAACTGCATTTGGCCTCAATTAAAAAGGGAAGTGTCTGTCTGTCCTTTCAGATAAAAGCACTGATCAGTTTTTAAATGCAAAATTACAGAAAATGAATTTTCAGTGGCAATCTGACTTCCCACACTGGGAAACAGCTACCTCAACTAAACAAAACTCAACATCCATAGACTAGATCAGGGGTCGGCAACCTTTCAGAAGTGGTGTGCTGAGTCTTCATTTATTCACTCTAATGTAAGGTTTTGCGTGCCAGTCATACATTTTAATGTTTTTAGAAGGTCTTTCTATAAGTCTATAATATATAACTAAACTATTGTTGTATGTAAAGTAAATAAAGTTTTTAAAGTGTTTAAGAAGCTTCATTTAAAATTAAATTAAAATGCAGAGCCCCCCGGACCGGTGGCCAGGACCCGGGCAGTGTGAGTGCCACTGAAAATCGGCTCGTGTGCCGCCTTCGGCACATGTGCCATAGGTTGCCTACCCCTGGACTACATGGAAATGTCACTTAATTTCATTTGAAATTATATTGCATTCAATACTTCCAGTTTCTTAGTATGTGCCTAGATGAAAAGAGAGTGGAGATTTTTGAGGAATATGATGACAGAAGAATATTCAGGTCAGTTAATCTGTCAACAGAGGTTATTTATAAATAACTCTTCAATATGCAAATAGGTCATAAATTTAGTATTATAATACAATACATAGCACATGGAACCAAAAACACAGAACCCTGCTGTGTGAAGACTTGCTCTACTGCACGGCCTTCATTAACTTGGTAGCCTGGGCTCGTGCGATTCTGCAGGAAATCAGTATGCTTGTTCAGTGCTGGCTGGGAATACTGCTGCTTTCATGATGGATGTAAGCAGGAGAATCAGACATGGTTTAAATGAAGATGGGTCTCTCAAATGGCAATAACTAATGGTGCATCCCAGGAGAGAGGATGCTGTACTGCAACTCAAACAAGACTTGTTCTAGTCTTGGCTCTGCCATTGACCACCTACTTGATTTTGCTCAAGTTGCCTTACCTCTTTGTACCAAATGCCTAGCCCAATCAGGTGCTGATCTTGGGGGACCTCTAGGTGCTATTATGGTACAAGTAAATGTTCCTGCCTACATCCATAATTGGGATATGATGGGACCAATTGTCTGAGAAGCAAACTTCAGGGAGTTTTGATGTCAATGGAGGATAAGTGGATGACTAGTCCCCTTCTTCCCCTCCCCCTCCTCCCCCCAAAAAAGTAATTGGCGAGAACCCTGTTAATCATAGGCAAGAAGATGAGACCTGAGGCCAGATCCTTTTGCTGGTGTAAAGCCACA
The DNA here is from genome assembly GCF_002925995.2 of Terrapene triunguis. NCBI lineage: Eukaryota > Metazoa > Chordata > Testudines > Emydidae > Terrapene > Terrapene triunguis. Next base: position 61,235,703 of record NW_020664413.1, on the reverse strand, counting down.
TAGCTCCATGAATTTTAAGGGAGAAATGCTGACTAATGCTAGCTGGAGATCTGGCCTCCAGACTTTCTAACAGCATTGATTGTCCAGCAGTGCTTCAAACACTGGCATTCAGAACTTCGGAAAACCATTCCCTTTAGCATATAGCACAATGCTTCACAGTGCTTGTTGCATTATACATCCAGTGGGAAGATGGGACAGACCATTTCCTTTCCCTGGATGAGTCAGAGTGAAAGTACCATGTTACAAATTCACTTTTGGTTTTAAAAAATAAAACCATTATTTACTCTTTAAAAATGAGAACCAGCAGCCAAATCCTCATCTAGTGTAAACCAGAGCAGCTCCACTTAATCTTAACAGAACTGAGATAACATCAATTGTAGTGGTGATCTCTGCAGCACATGTACATCCACCAAAGACAGCGTGATTCCTGTCAATGTGATTTAAGTGTGAAAAATCTGTCCCGAAAGCTACTGAGGATATCTGAAGTAAGCACTAATGTCTCTCTCTCTCTGGATTTCTACTTCAAGTGACAACAAATAAAACCCATTATAGTTTTGACACTATTTCCTGTAGGGCTAGCTTACAGGATGGAAAGGTAGATGCTATATTTTCAAGGCTGTATGTGACAATGGTATGAACCATCTGAAAAAAAAAACCTGCTTGTAGGAAATAAAAGCACTTTGGACCCTGAGGAGTAGCCACTGGAAGCAAATGGAGTGTAAACATGACAGCCGCAATGTAGGTTCTGACAAGTGCCTCGTCCATTATTTTGAATTGTGACAGCAAAGCTTCTAAAACACTGCAACATTGACAGTTAATAAAGCAATTAAAACACTCACTGACACAGTGAGCCACTGGGTCTCATGCTGTGCAAATGTTTAACAAATTCCTCCACTACAGGGCATGCTGGATGGGATTTGCAGAAGCACTCGGCATTGGCCTAACTCTGCTCGTATTGAAGTCCGTGGAGCAGCACCAGTTGAAGATCTGGGATCATCTTTCAGGGGTGAAGCATTGAGGATGAAGCTAACCCTCCTACCACTTTCCTGGACTTTTGCCAGTCTTTCTTGGGCTAGACCAGGGAATAAATACTTGGTAGGTGAAATACTGGTTCTGCAAAGCACTTGCTTACATCCCATTTAAGTCAATGGGACTTAATCACATGTTTGAAGTTAGCTAGTCAGTAGGACAACCTCAGCACAGTCCTAGCTTAGGTACAGACCTGTGAGGTAGGGAAGTGCTGTTATAGTTCTTTCAGATGGAAACCTGGGGCACAGAGACTAAGGTTTGTCAAAGATCACACCTGTGGCAGAGCTGGAATTTGAATCGGTCTCCTAAATTCCTGGCTAATACCCTAAACATTAATTTCCTTCCTCTCTGCATGAGGGGGGAATCCCTAATCATGACCTCAAGGCCTGATTCTTCCATTTTCACTGATGTAGCTCTGACTTCTGTGCGCACAAGGGGAACAAAGTCAAATCTCTTCAGAAGTTGCCAACATGTAGCTGGGTAATATAGTGCAGTTGGATCCTGAGTTGCTGCTATTTGGCTGAGAATTATTGAGCAGTGAGCAATTCTGTAGGTATATCCAAATTTTCACAACTTTAAATGTTTAAAGTGAAAAGCATCAAGACTTCTGGATTGGTGCTGGAAAAATCTAAATATATTTATTTTTAAAAAGTAGCCAAAGCATTAGTGCAGGTAAATTGTATAGTGAATTAATTCCTCATCAAGGGGGTAAATTACCTGAGTTTGATATTCTCATTCCCTAATCAGAGTGGAGTCTTTGCACCCTTGACTCATTTCATAAAAAAAAAAAATTAAAAAAAAAACCACAGAATTGTTTTTATTTTGTTTTTTAAATAAATAAATTCTCTCCTGGTTTTGTTCCCCAATAGCTTGGGATTTGTATCTGGCTTTATTAGACAGAATCTTTCAGCACACAGATTTAAAACCTATCTCCTGGCATTTATTATACTATATTATATTGATATATAGCTAAGCATCTAACAGATGAAATGCCCAAAGCTTTAGACCTTCTTCCTTCAGTGATTATTTTAACTTTATTCTATGCTTGTTAATATGGGAACACACTCTATATCCCATTCATGAATATAGATGTTTGCACAGTGGCTTTCAGCTTCTGCTTTGTAACTTGTAATTAAATTATCAAAGCGCATTAATAGTGTGCATTTGAAACTATTTGACACTGAACATGCCTGTGAGGAGAGATCATTCTATGCTTTCCTGAAGGCAAGACCTCTCCTAAGCAGAATGATGGTACAAATCAAACTATTATTAGTGTTAGCAATGCTGCCGTGTATATCTGATAGTACAAGACTTCTGTTATGTCTTGTACTTATACCCACGTTACTAACTATCACTGAATGGCTTGCTAGTCTTGTGCGCCGCTCCCAGTGCAGTCAATAGGACCTGTTTGAGTATCAGAGCAGAATTTGGCACTTTGAAAATTCCAGCTTGAGTTAACTCCTTTAGTCACCTTTTGGTTTTAAGTGCCAACTCATCTTGAAATTCAAAGGAATTTAGGCTCTTCTGAAAAGCCTGGCCCTAATCAGTTACTCAGGCAAAAATCTGACTTTTGCTGGGAGCTCTGCCTCTGACTAGTGAGTGAAAAGTCAGTCGGGAGTTCAGGACTCGGACAGCCGTCTCCACTGACGCTCAGGATTTATCCACTGTTGGGCCCACTCAATGCCCATTGTCGTCAACAAGTTTTCCATTCAGTGGGAGTCGAATTGGGTCCTTAATTCCTTGTAGCAATGTTCATAATACTGATACTTGATCAAGGCACAGATAGATAATGTTTCCATGCATGTATTCTGGAACTTTAAAGGCATGCTACCATACAAGTGGAAAAATTGGTACGGTTGATGCTCTGGCAGATGAAGGGAGTTGTGGACTTTGATTCAGTTAACTCAAGCTCTGTAGGGTTTTGACAAACCCTCCTTGTGTGCCTTGAAATGGCATTTGTCCTCTTGGTATATGGGGTCCTGACCTAGGTAGAGGAGTGTTCCTTCTAACCATGCCAATGGTTAAAATCCCTGCAGTGAGCATTACATTGCAAATCCTGATGGAAATGGCAAAAATTTTTATTTCTTGACCAAGTCTGTGTACAGATGTTGCACAAACCTCTTTCCAGCTGTCTGCAGTCTCCTGGACTTTGTTCTTGTCCAGGGCTGGCCTTATGTTTCAGGGGCATTATGTAAGAAGGTGTGTAGCCCCTATTCTCTCCCTCATCACTGGTCTACATCCTCTGAATCCCCATGGACTTCTTCCCTGCCTCCACCAAGCAATCCCTAAAGCTGCTGGCAGTAGACAAGTGGGACTGCATGCAGGGAAAACTAAGTGAGGCAGGAAGCCAGAAGGAAAAGACAGCTGGTGTTTGATACTGCCTGCTTAGCCTGCGGCACCAGAACAGATGGCTTCTCTGCTCCTTCCCCCACCTGAGGAGAATGCCCAGGCTGCTGAGAGTGGGTGCCCTGCTGGCAGTTCTCCCCAGGAATTTGGCACTGGGGTGCAGGGCTGGTGCACATCAAAGACCACCAGGTCTTTACTATATTGGCAATATCTCTGGGCCATATCTTTAACTGGTGTACATCTGTGCAGCTCCGTTGACTTCAGTTTCTTCAATGCCAGTTCACACCAGCTGAGGATCTGGCCCTATGTCTCTGGGAATCCTGCATAGTGCTTTATCATTGAAGCAAGAAAGATATATGGTTGCCCTGGTCAATGACAAATCAGAGCATGATCCATTAATGAGTCTGATAAATGTTCAGAGCTGCTCTATGTATGTGTCACTGTATTTAAAAATTCTGTCTGGCCTCTGAAGCTCTGTATAGTAAACACATTGTGTTCATTTGGATTCTCTTAAATTACTTGAGGATTTTCTCTGTGGTATGCTTGCAGAATTGGGCCTGCTATGTTAAGGTGGGAGTTCTGTTGCAAGCTAAAACAGGTGGGTTGCAGGATGGAGGCACTGTCTCAAATCTAGCTATTGCACAGCAAACTCTGCTGAAATAGTACTAATCTGGTATCTTGTCCGGAAGGATGGACAAATTCAGAGAAGGCTTGCCCTTAAACACGATGTGTACCTGCTGAGGTTCATGGTTTTTAGAGTCTGTGTGTATGGAGATGTTGGCTATAAATGGGGAGTCATTCATTTATCTAGTGAGTCTACTTAGATTGTAAGCTCTCTGGGGAAGGATCTGTCTCTTTTAGCTTTGTACAGTGCCTAGCACAACAGGGGTTTGGCCTACAAGTGGAGCTTCTAGGTGCTACTACAATACAACAAAAATAAATGATCTGTATATATAACTTTTTTATACTACCGCCTGAAGCCTTTCAGGATCACATTGTTGTACTGGATATCATGATCTCTCTTTTTATGCAGTATCTATTCCTAAGGGTGGCATTTTCAAAAGTGCTTGCATTGTTTTCTTCCACACAGCCAATGTCCTCACTCTGAGTTTCTGGCAACAAGCCAGAGGCAGCTTTATTTCGAGCAATTGCAATATGCACGGGAGCGCACACACAGGCAGGGGTTCCCCTCCTGAGGCAGGTCTCCATTAGAAAAACAATTAGGGCAAATTTTTATACCTTTTTGTTATACAGTAATGATCAACAGCTGCATTTTGTTTATACATATTCCCTCCTGATATCTCACTTTTCTCAGCAATTTTTCTGCTACAGTCTGTGTTCTATTCTTATCTAACACAAGGTCAAAATAACCTCTCACTTCCCCCTCCCCTCCCCCCCGCCCAGGCCCTGCATTAAAGTCTTGCGTTCTTAAATAGAAGAGTTAGTCTGACTCTTGCTCTTCCTGGAAGACTAAGGCCTGGTCTACACTACGACTTTAATTCGGATTTAGCTGCGTTAATCCGAATTAACCCTTCACCCGTCCACACTACAGAGCCAGTTAATTCGAATTAAAGGGCACTTAAAATCGATTTCTGTACTCCACCTCGACGAGCGGAGTAGCTCCTAAATCGATTTTGTTAATTCGAATTAGGGTTAGTGTGGCCGCACACCACCGAATTACTGTGGTTAAATTAATGGGGTAGTGTGGCCGCACACCACCGAATTAATGTGGTTAAAAACCAAATTAATGTGCTTAGTGTGGCCGCGCACAATCGAATTTATACAACCTGTTTCCCAAATTCGAATTATCTAAATTCGGATTAATCCTGTAGTGTAGACATACCCTATGATGTCTGCGCTTTCCCCAACTTCCACAGCTGACTCCGTTTACAATGGAGGAACCAGATTCTGATTCACGTTGAGTAGCACCCTGCTCCCCGAGTAGTATGACTAAAGTCAGTAGGGCAGCTGCTTCCCCCTGTGAGTAAGATCACAATCTGTCCTGAATTTTATCTGAATGTTGGGGTTTTAAAAAGATTCTGTATACGTTTCTGAAAATCTCATGTAAAATAACCAGGGCCAAGGCCTGTGGTGCTTATTCTAGAAAAATTCCCATGGAAATGAAACTGAAGCCCATATGGGAAGCTTGCTGACGAGGAGAGCCTCGCCTTGGTGAAGACTGACAACGTCGCAGACTTTATCAACTTTCGTTTAAGACTTTGCCCATGCACTGACAAATGACATTCCCTGGGAACCCTGCTTTTCACAGGGGTTATGTTCTGTCTCACAAAAAAGAACAGCATGACATTGTAAGATCTGTCAATCAGTCATCAAGTGTAAGCAAGGGCAAGCACCATTTTTTGAGTTTGGGGGCAGGATTGAGCAGTAATGATCAATCATAGCTACACAATATTGCATGTCACTAAAAACAACTTGCTCAGGCTGGTCTCTGGGTCTGAATGCAGAGTCCATACACACTTTTTTTTTAAAGGTTTTAATAGCATGTGTGTTAGCATGATTTTTAATGTTCATTCCAGTCTCTACTGTGAGAATAGTGAACTGGATTGTCTGTACCAATGACAATCTTTTGTCCAAGGAACCAGTTTTCCCTCCAGATCGCCCCCATTTTTATTTAGTGGCTTGACTGCTTTTGAAAGTTTGGGGCTTTCAGTTCTGACAAAAGTTAATTCCTCTCTTTATCCACAGCGATGGGCAACAAAGTGCAAAGCCTCATTCCTTCTTACCAATGTCTTGATATGTGGAATCACAGCCCTTCTTAAACAGAAGTAATTAAAAATCAACAAATTACTAACAAGTTTATTCCCAGCTCAAGTTTTAACTTTGTCTCCCTTTGTCCACCAGGAACCACACATTGACAAACTATACAGTGGACAGAAATCGAGTGGTTCAATAATACATGATGCTAATGTACTAGGATTTTAACCTGGAGAGCTGAATAGGTAGTTCTGTTCAAACACACAACCTCTGGCATTTCTGATTTATAGGACCAAAAGATGAGATTAATTGGCTTGTGATATGGACATATCTTTACAAGTGAGACTATTAACTCGTTTCACATAGGCCATCACATCGTCATTAGTGTTACCTTGTCAATGAGAATGCAGCAGCTTTGGTTCAAATCCAACAAAGAGTGGATCCAGATCCTTAGACAAAATGCACCATATTATATAGTGTAGTAATAACTTGTAGATATGTAGATCCTGATCCAAAGTCAGTGGGAGACTGTCCATTCAATTCAATGAGCTGTGAATCAGGCTGATCAGTCCCTTTCATCTGAGGTTCTCAGCCCCCTTTCAAAAGCATTCTAAGTATATGAACTGGTTAAATAATTAACCACCTGCCACTTGCTGAGAATGCTGACAGTTATTCATGAATAGAGGTTTTCATTATTCAGCCATAATAGTAAACATTATGAAATGGGAAAGGCCCATTCCTTAGGTACTTTAGGCTCCTAAAGATCAGTGGAAGTAAGTGGGGAAGTAAATACCTTTCTGTGGATGTGGGCCAGAGTGACTTGCCCCAGATCAGAGTACCAATCTGGATTAGAACTACATCCCCCTAATTTCCTCTTCCCTACTCCAACCACTAAACCGCATGGCTCGCCAATGTGTGCAGAAGGCACCCTTATTGCATCAAAGAAGAGGTTCAGGCAGAGAAGAGATTCCCTCTAATCTGTATCCCTGTCTTGACGCTCCTCAATGAGGCAATGCCAATTTACTGTCCTGAAGTCAATAGCTGACCCTAGTTATCAAGCAACTTTCCAAAACGTGCAAATCATTGATTTGTGTGGAAAAGCAGCCCTGCAGCATGTGACATGAAACCTCTACTTCACGATGGGCCAATCAGAAAGCTAGTGAGACGGGGGAGAACTAGGTAAAAGGCTTGCTTAGCTCCTGTCAGCCAGCCCACTGCCAGCACCTGCGTTACGGTTGGAGACTGTAATTACATTTGTGATAGCAATGTTAACCCAAGTGCTTATATTGATAGCTAGCAATGCAGATCAATTAATGTGTATAAATAAAAATCTAGTACTGTTTGTCTCTCTTTACCCACTGCATTCACTGGCCTGGTAACAATCTAATTACGTGTCTTTTTTAAAATACATCCTCCAGTAATTGACAAGACTTAATCCAGTCTTAAGTCCCATACTAGTTTTAGGCAGGGGGGCTAGGTGTTAAGCTATTGTAAGGGTGGCCAAACTTCCTGAGCCTCATAAAACCATCTTCAGAGGTACGAGTCAGGGTACACCTGCTGGAGCCCTGACAGGTGCACCCCCGAGGGCTGAACCCTAGTACCTCCCTCCCCACTGGGCAGAAGCCCATACCCCACCACCCCTCTGCAAGGCAGAGGTCCTGAGTTCCCCCCCAGTCACATAGGTGGAGAATAGGTGGCAAGGGGGGGGGTGAGCTCACTCTAATGGTAAAAGTGCTGCATGTGGCTCACAAGCTACAGTTTGGCCACCCCTGAGCTATTGGCTTTCATCTCTGCAGCTCTGGGTTCAAATCACAAGTGGAGTTTGCAAGTAAAAGTATGTTCACAATATCCTAGTTCTTGTGATCATCAAAAAGCCACCACCCAGGGAGGCATGACTGGCATCGCTGCCTAAGGAAAGTCCAGGGCCTGAATAACAAGTAGTCCCTCACCAGGAACCAAGGGGCATGTGCTATACTTAGAGGCATTTTGCAGCTGTGTTTGTCTAGACTGGAATGCCTCCATTGGTGTGAAAGGCTAGTGAGTAAAAGGAATTAACTCCTGAGGGAAAGGGGTTGCTTCTCTGCATTTTACTAGTGGGGCAGGATCAGAACATGCCAACTGGGACCATAGCTTGGAAAGAGGAGCAGGGTAAAAGTGACTGGGATAAATGAAGGCTTATTATCTTCAGCCTGAAATCGGGTGCACTGAGCCACAGAGGGAGAAGTGGGGTGGGGAGGGTGATGTCTTTTGGGCTGGAGGACAGTTAGATGGGGTTATTTTAGAAAGGGACTAAGTACTTCCTAGGACATGCTTTCATCTTTTACTTAGACCATGATTGGAAGCATATAGCAGAGCCAAGATATCAGTGCTTGTCAGATCTGTGTAACCCTTTCCCCTCAATGAAAGTTCAAAAATAACTTTTTCAAATAGCTTCCTTTCTGTAATACCTTCATCTGGCATTCTCCAAGTTCACCCCTTCCTAGAAAGGGGCATCGTACATTAGGCTGGAGGTATGGTAAGGCATTTGCACAGTGTCTATGGATAATGTTTGCATCTCAATTTCATAAGCATTTTAAAAAGATGGTGTTCACATGATGAAGAAACTAAATGTTTAAGTTCCTTCCATCTTGGGAGGATGAAACAGTAAGTGTTTTTTCTTGGTATAGCAAGTACTTTCTGAACCCTAGGAACAAACATTGGGAAAACACTGAGATGAGGGTTACGAACATGATACAAGATAAAGACTTGCTCTTACTCGTATTGCAAAGGAAACTAACCTAGCAGTTCCATGGTAGATGAAAGATTTGTGCACAAAGTATTAGATAATGGAGAAGACTATCATTTCTCTTGATAGTGATTTTTTTTTTTTTATATACTTGAGAGATGTATGGTTCTCCATAAACAGGATTTCTATGGGCTTTAAGTGTGATAGTGATTAAGGTCTCTTTTAAAATATACTTGGAGGTTTGGACTGTTAAGGCACAAGTCCAGCTTTCTCAGGCAAGTTGTATCCTGTATTGCTAGTAAAGACAATCCCTCCTCCCACTTCATGGTATAGTGATTTCAAAATCTCTTGCTATAAGAACTGCGATTCATCATAATTATCCCCAAACTGAACTTAAATCTGCCAAGGCTACATGTAATTCCAAATTGCTTGATAGCTTTTCCCCCATGAATCAATATTGTTGAAGAACAACATGGAGCAGTTTGAGAGCTCTCTTTCATTACTTTGCAGAGTATACAGCTGGAATTCCTGAAATGGTTGTGATGCTGGCAGACCTCATAAGAAGGCTTCAGGCCTCACTGAACACTGACAAATGTATAGCTGGAAACCAGTTGGCTTACGTGTGTATTAGTATTAAGATAAATATTAGTTCATAAGAACGTTTGGCATTTAGATCTCATGAGTAGCTGGTAGGATGTTGCATGTATTGATGTCACATACAACCTCCATAGCCCATGGTATAAAGGTCTATTAGAGATATAAAATGCAAACACATAGTTGTGTAACTCAACAGAGAAAAAAGGATTAAGTGCTCATCCTGCACATTAGATGGCTTGTTTGCTTTCAATGGGCCATTGTGAAGCATGAAAGGACAGAAACCTTGTTGCTTGCATTCCTCACCCCTTCCAGGAAGGGAAGATCTGCATGTGAGTTCATCCTATCTGCTTGAACTCGGGTGAAGGGGATAAAAATCTCAGACAAGGAGAAACTTTTTGCTGCTTGGACTCTAAAGGGGCAAGAATCATTAAGCATAAGCGAAAGACCCTTAGTTGTCTTGCCTGGATTAGCTCCAAAGGACATAGCCTGCTTATTATAGATGTTTCTATTATCTTTTGGAACCCAAGACTATCTTATTTGTGTGTTACCTGCTTTAACCTTGTAAATGGCACTTTTCTTTTCCTAGTTAATAAATCTTTAGTCTGTTTATTACAGGATTGGCTGTAAGTATCAGGGCTGGCTCAGGCTTTTTTGCCGCCCCAAGCAGCGAAGGGGGGGGGGAAAGCTGCTTCATTCCTTGGCGGTGGGTCCTTCGCTCCCAGAGGGATCCGCCGCCGAAGACCCGGACGTGCCGCCCCTTCCCATTGGACGCCCCAAGCACCTGCTTCGTTCGCTAGTGCCTGGAGCCGGCCCTGGTAAGTATCATCTTTGAGAGATCTAGGGTGCGATTGACATAGGGGAAGTGCCTGGTCCTTTGGGACTGGGAGTAACCTGAACATTGTGGTTGTGTGGTGTGGTTTGTTTTTTTTTTTGTTTTTTTTTTTTCCCTGTAAGGGACCATCTATCAGAGTCAAACTTGCCTGGGTAGTAAGACTGGAGTGTCCATGGGGACTGGCTGACTCCATGGTAAGGATTTCACATACTTTTTCTCCATGCCACTAGTGTTGGGATTGTCCTTTTCTAAAAGCCAGCTATTGAATATCCAGTTGCTAGTAGCATTGTTACCAATGGGTCCTTTCTTGAATCCACAACCTCCTTTGGACTGTAACCCAATAAAATATATTTAATGGAAGTACAAATCTGGCAAAACTCCTTTTCCTTTTTTTGAAAAGGAAGCTCGGGAAATCTTGCAGGAGTGATCTCAAGGGTTGTAGCCCAGCAATGCTGACACAAGAAGTACCTCAGTATCCAGGTCTTGGATACTGATGCTAACACTGACACTTTTTTTTTTTAACGTCCCTTGCCCCTGAAGGAAACTGCAGAAAATTGGTAGGAGGAAGGACCCCCTCCAGATTATAATGTAAGGCCCCGCTCTAAAACTTGTTCTATCTACATCCCCATGGCAGGATTTAGGCCTTACTAAATAAAAGAGGAAAATGTTTTCTGTCTCCGGGATCTCAGCCTGGTAGTTCAGAGGGACACCACCAGATCTGCCTTTCCTGTAGTGTTAAAAGTAAGGGGGCTTGGCTAGATGGGAAAGGAAGCACCAGGTGGTGTCAGTAAGCAAAAGGCTGAACTGCAGCCCTATGTAATAGGCTGGCAGCGTCTGCCTACCTCACCTGACCATGCCAGCAAGGAATGCTGTTCCCAGAAAGCACTGACTGGGTTAACGCTGACTCTCTGCTTCAGCCAGCTCACTTATCCACCACGCAGAGAGCTAGTGCTGGAAAGAGATGGGTCTGGAGGAAGGAGTCCTGGGTGAAACCTGGCTTGAGGACAAGGCTTTTGGCTGGGGCTTCCTGTAGAACTATTTCATCTTAATGACCCAGGACCTAGGCAGGGTGATGCTACCTGAGGCTCTAGCAGCCTGCAGGCTTGTTTGGATTGGGGAGATAGCATAAGTAGGGACAACTTCCTATCCAATACTCAGTTCATTCCTAAAATCATCCTGGTCTTACCCAGAGTAAATTCATAAGCATTTAAAGTATCCGCTTACACATTCAGTTCAAGGAACACTTTTCCCTTAAGCTAAGGTTTGGAGAATTTCTGGGTGTGCAGCAGTGAAATAAATAATTGTTTACTTTAGACATTGCAAGCAATTCAGCCAGCTATGAATGAGCCTTGCCAATTGCCTAGAAACTGGAACCTAAATTACAGAAAGCTTTCTGGATTTTGAGTCCTACAAGAGATCTTGAAAATGAAAATACTGCAGAGGTCCAAATGTAGCTTTAATCTTCCCTCCCCTCCCATCCTTTCTTTGTTTTTAATCAGAAACCATATGAAAATGGTACCTCTTTTAGATTTGAAGGAAACTTTCCCACCCAAAACTGGGCAATTAGCTTTAATGGGGCTGTCATCTTTCTCCCATTTGCCCTACCTTCTGTCTAGTTAGATAGTAATCTCTTCTGGGCAGAGACCATCTAAATCCTACCACAATGGGGGGCTGATCACAGGGCTCTAGTTGCTATTGGACTATGAATAAGCTTGAATGTCTGAGTGTTACTGGTATTCTCTCATGGCTCTAGTTTTGGGATTATTAGAATTATTCTCCTTAACAAAAACTAGACTTTGGAGGTATGAACGACTTTAAAACATGAGATATGTCTCAAATACAGGAAAACCTTTTTCATAAACTATTCATTTGTCTAGAAAAACGCATGCTGCAACAATTCACTCTTTTCTAATGTGCAGAGTAATACCAAATTACAGGGCATTACACTCCAAGCCACTCCAAGAAGAATGCTTCTAGAAGATGCTTTCTTACACTCAAAATGGTTCCTTACTTAAGTAAAATATTTTTTTAGTATTAATATTAAGAAATATAACACAGTGCCTCTTCCAGGCAAGAGTGTGCTGTCTAGCTATCAAATAAATGGATAGAACAAACTGGTACCTAGATACATGAGTGTCAATTAATAGAATGTATTTATAAATCTATTGCCCAATCTATTCTCACCCTGGAGGAATTGCAGCCCTCTGCTCTGGACTGGATAAGAGACCTTCAGAGCCACCTGTAGTCATGCCATTGCTTTCACTGTTCCACTATTGCCATGCAAAAGAAGATTTATAAAACAATCATGAACATTAAAATAAAAACCCAGGATGCAAACCCCCCACCCTTGCCTGAACTCTTGATGTTCAGACACAGATCTGAGCTGTGGCTTCAGCTCATCTTGCTACTATTTCTTGAGTATTTCTCTTGCCACGCTAGTGGAATTAGAAATAATGTAATTATCTGCCCGATCCAGGGCTTTGATCAGTCACCATAAGGAAAGTCAGGGGTTTAATCATAAGTAGTGCTAGGAGACTTATATTGAAATTCTGTTTTTTTTATCATCAACTGGTCTCATCTTGAGCTGATACATGTCACCCACTCCTCTGTTAGTGCCAGTAAATAGGCCAGCCTTTTGCAGGTTCAGGCAGCATTCAGCACTAGATGAGAAATCTACCTCTTAGAAAGATGTTACATTCAGATTGTACTCAAGTTTTGTTGTGGGTTCCCACATTATGGGGACACTTGCTAGATCAGTGCACTGTAAAACAAGGTGTGATGTAGGTATAAGATCACTGTGGTTGACGCTAGCACAAAATATGCCTCCATGTGCATTGAATAGGAGTACTCTTGTTGGGGGGGGAGGGGGGGAAGAGAGAGAGGGAGGGAGGCTGAAGAGCAGCTTAAATGTTTGAAATAAAAAGCACAGGATTGGATGCATAGAGTATGAAATAGAGACCAAGACTGCTGCCTGCAGCCTGCTTCTGCTAATGTGCCATTCTTTTAAAGAACTGTACCCATCTTGCTCAGCATAACCTTTACTATTCGGGCAAATAAAATCTCTTGCAATCTAACAACTCTGGTAACAGTATGGAAAAGGGTCTTGCTTTTGTGACCCCAGCACTGTTTAAAGACAGAGTTGGCGATGATTTAAACCTTGCAGGTCCAGCCTTCTGCCAGGTTTAGTAGAAGGCTCAGGATTTTACTCTTCAATTAAACAGCTTCGAGGACAAGCCTTAGGCCTGGTCCACACTACCCCCCCCACTTCGGACTAAGGTATGCAAATTCAGCTACGTTAACGTCGCTGAATTCGAAGTACCTTAGTCCGAACTTAGCGCGGGTCCGGACGTGGCAGGAAGGCTCCCCCGTCGATGCTGCGTACTCCTCTCGCCGAGCTGGAGTACCGGCGTCGACGGTGAGCACTTCCGGGATCGATTTATCGCGTCTACACAAGACGCGATAAATCGATCCCAGAACATCGATTGCCTGCCGTCGGACCCGGAGGTAAGGGTAGACGTACCCTTAGAGAGAGTGAGCACATTTAAAGTCTCTTTGGGAGAGCTGCTGGCTAAAGAAGTGCACAGTGCTCTCTGGCTATGGACTTCTGTTTGGCTCTGTAATATGGGGAATCTATTGCTGGAAAACCTGCCCCACTGTTTCTGAAGCATGAAGGCAAACGAAGTTTAATCCTGGTTGCCTTTAAAGAGGGGCAAAGGTCTCAGAGGCCAACATGTAGTACAGTATACAATTAATAGGCTTCTCAAAAAAAGGCAACAGCCTAGAAAGGAGGATGGGGGAGAGGGGAGGAACCTATAACGAGCATGTGACCAGGAAAAGAAGCCGTATCTGCTCTTCAGTACACTAGGAATCAACACCCACGTACACAAGGATTCAGGGGAAGAGCTACAGAAAGGATTGCTAGAGAGACACGGGGAGAAGAGAGGGGGTTCTTACCCTGGCTCTGAGAGCAGACTCCATTCCCAATGGGTTTTTTTGCTCATCTGACCTTGGTTTGGTTTATATCCACAGAGGTTCTCTCCTGCCAAATCGATCTTCCTGCCTGTGGCTGCATTTCTGTTCACTTTTCTGCTGTTTGCTGCTGGGATAAGCCTAGAGGAATAAAGAAACCCAGCCGAGAATAGCTCCCAAGGGGTACTCCGCTATAGAACAGCAGCACAGGAGGAGGGGGGGAATGAGAATGGAGCAGGCAAGCCTGTATCCCCCGAGGCAGGCCAGGGGCAAATGCTAACAAATGGGCGGGTGTCCTGAAAGCCATGAGGGAATCCTGAAACTCAGGATTGACAAGTGAAGGCAGGGCCGGCTCCAGGCACCAGCTTAACAAGCAGGTGCTTGGGGCGGCCAAGGGAGAGGGGCGGCACCTGTGGTAATTCGGGGGAGGCAGGTCCCTCACTCCCTGTAGGAGCGAAGGAACTGCCGCTGAACTGCCGCCGCGGATTGCGTCTTTTTTTTTTTTTTTTTTTTTGCTGCTTAGGGCGGCAGAAATGCTGGAGCCGGCCCTGAGTGAAGGGTTGGTACAGCCACGTGGGTTCCTAGTCTCTGCAGTGCTCTCCAGTCCTCCTCTCTCCACAGCGGGAGGATGGCGGCTGATGCGGCAGCCCCCACAACCTGTGCTCCCATTGGTGAAATGGTGGGGACTTTAGAGAGCCAGAGAACTAGCAGATGGCATTTCTTTTCTTTTTTCTAAAGTAGAAGGCCTAAGAGCGAGTTATAGCCTCAATCCGTGATTCCCCTTGGTCCTGTGGTGGAAATGCTTTGGCCCCTGGCTCGATCTTGGTTAGAAAAACCATTCTTGTCACTTTCATAGCATACTTAAGAACGGTTTAAATTTAAATCTTAAAAGGATCAGAGCTTTAAAAATCCACAGGGGCAGCTGTATGTGATAGAATGTAGTTCTAAGCACACTGTTACAAACAGAGCTCTCCATGGCTGGCCAGCTATGATTCCCCCCCCCACCCCATCTGGCTTCTGGTAGCTGAGATGGAGGCAGGAAGCTGGCTGGTCAGACTTCAGCCAGTTTTACTGCTAAATTGGTACATAGATCTTCTCTTCCTTTATCCTGTAAGGCTCCATGTTGACCAAGGTCACTATGCCCTCAATCCACCTCTAGGTTTTTTAATAAAAGCTGAATCGTTAGGTCCCATATCACCCAATACTTGGATCAAAAATGTGCAGTCCTCATTCACTTCTCCCACGCATGCTTTTGGTTGCTGAGGACCCAGATGGTAGGTCTGTAATTTCCTCTTCTGCAGAAAACTGATGTATGAATTTTTACTGGCAATCCTACTAAATGCTTGTTGCATTTTCCTATTGTGACAGAATATATCCTTGTGTTCACACCCTACATACTGTTAAATAACTTTTGTACAAGGTATGTCTTGTAGGTATCATTTGAAAACTCAGTTTGCTGGTCAGTTTTTTTGTCCTGATAAAATGTGTGGCAACATTGTATGGAAATTTTTAGGATTTCCCTGTACGTTAACACAGGTTCCCAACCCCACAGCCCTGCCCAAATTGAGGTTAGCAAACAGGACTGCACTAAACAAAGGAATGTGTTCTCTGCTTAATTTGCATTTAAACAATCATCAAGCAGGGAGGGAAACAAAAAGCTCAGAGGTGAGGAAAAAGCAGCAGGGAACATCCTTCCACATAAACTGTCTCCTAGTGCCCAGTTGGAAATCTTTTAAAGAGGGAGATTGAAATCATAAAGGTGGGGCAATTCCCCAAGGCATCGTGCTTTCTCCCTCTCTTCCTCCCCATCACATTCAGTGCAACTGAAACAACAAAGAAAACTGTCATTTGACTCTGGGAGAAGGGGTTAGTCAGTAAGACTGCTGAAGGCATGGGGTGAGAAACTTTGCTTGAATCAAATGTAGTTTGTTAGGTATTTAGTAAATGTCTCATCTCTATTTTTTTTCCTTGTAACCATTTTTGACTTATGCATCATTACTCATACTCAAAATATATCTTTGTAGTTAATAAACTTGTTTTGTTGTTTTTACCTAATTCAGTGTGTTCAAGTTGAAATGTCTGGGTAACTCCATCTGGGGGTGACAGTTGTGTGCATATTGTTCCCTTAAAAGGATAATGGACTCAAGAGACTTGTACTGTACAGCACACACATTTCTGGAGGGAAATCTAAATCGGGGGGGGGGGGGGGGGAGTGTTGGGGTCACCCTGTAATATAACCCAGGCTGGTGAGAGCCAGAGTATAAGGATGGCTAGGAGAACATAAGAACGGCCATACTGGGTCAGACCAAAGGTCCATCCAGCCCAGTATCCTGTCTGCTGACAATGGCCAATGCCAGGTGCCCCAGAGGGAGTGAACCTAACAGGTAATGATCAAGTGATCTCTCTCCTGCCATCCATAGGAGGCTTCTATCCCTGTCTTGCATGCTGGATGGCTGTTTGTGTCCACCCCGAGTGGTGAGCTACTTCAGCAAGGGCCTGTAAGGCACACAAGGCTTCAGGGTAGGGGTCACACACACTTCTCATTAGTCTGGATTGTGCCATAGCAGGGTAGACCTATGCATCCTCCAGTTGAATAAAACTGATAGAGGAAGACTTCAGTCTGCCAGAGAGACAGCTTTGGGCCATGACTCCTGGACTCACTGCCAGATAAAATAAGGACCGCTCTTGGTTTTAGCTGACCTCCAGTAACCCCTTGAGCGCTTCCACTTAGTATATTTAAACCCCAATCTCAACAATAACTAGAGCTTTGTCCCTGCCAACAGGGCTGGAAAGGGCATTTTGTTTGTTTCATGGAATTCATTCTGATCCCACATTACGTTAATGTTATAAAAAAGGCAGGTTTATAGACATAAGGGCCTTGTCTAGACTAGTAACGTGAGGTGCATTTTGCAAATGTATTAGCTAACATGTTGCTAAAGACCACTTAGCACCTAGTGCAAACGCAGACAGTGTTAGCTAGTCATGAATGAACTAGAGCAAATCTACATGATCTTTCTTTCCCCTTCGTCTCCCCCATGTTCTGGATTGCAAGGATGCAAAAATCCAGACAAGGTCATGGAGAGGAAAAGTGGTTGGCACATCCCATCTGGAAGAACTTGGACCATGTAGATTAAAGAGGCATGACTAAGGAAGCAAACACTTATTCTGACCAGCATAGATCCTCTCCTGGGTGGGCTAAAGTCTGTCATGTCTGTTAATGATTACTGCTTAGTTGTAGTGCCCCATCCACCTCCAGTAGGGGAGAATGCAGCAGACTTTGCCAGAGCTGTAACCAGTGGGACAATAATCCAAAGGACAACTCATCCCACTAAACATACAGATGTCCCAGTGAGCTTGCAGAATTAATTCTTTCTCCCTACTGCTCCCCCTTGAAGAGAAGTTTATGTAGTTATCCCATTGGGTTTGCAGGTAAAAGAAACTGCCATTGTTTTTAGTGTCTCCTGTTCTATGTACCTCTTGGTGGGAAGATAGACTCATTTACCAAGCATGTGGGGATCCTTGGAGGTCAAGGAACCCAATAGTCCAGATAATTATAATTTCTTCCCATCTAGGCAAACTTTTGTTATGAAATTTCACTCAACTTCTTAAGTTTCCTCTACCATCTGTTGTTTTAAAACCAACCAATTAGCAATCCTGGTCTGGGATGTGAGAATAGATTTGGCTGCTTCCCCTAAAGTGAGGTTGAGCATCTATTAATATTAGACCAACCCACTCCTTATTTCAATCAGTACAATTATCCTGTTGCAAAGAAAAATCCATTAGTGCCACTTTTATATAAGCAATCTGCATGCAGAATGAGTGAAAGTTTTCTGTGACCAAATACCTACCTCTGGGTAAGGGCAAAGGGGCTGTATCTCTCTTTGAGATGCATTAGCATCTAAACCATGAGCATTGCACTCCTAGGCAAAATACTTCTATTTACTTTTTTACTAGTTAACTAGTGGTTTGTGCTGCCAATACTTTAACAAGGGACTTCCACAAATTACACCTACTTTGGGGCTGTGACATAGCTCATTCTCCAGTAGAGGAATGGTTCAAAAGGGTTCAAAGAGGAACTAGATAAGTTCATGGAGGATAGGTCCATCAATAGCTATTGGGCAGGGATGGTGTCCCTAGTCTCTGTTTGTCAGAAGCTGGTAATGAACGATAGGGGATGGATCACTTGATTATCTGTTGTGTTCATTCCCTCTGGGGCACCTGGCATTGGCCACTGTTGGAAGACAGGATACTGGGCTAGATGGACCTTTGGTCTGACCCAGCAATGGCCATTCTTATGTTCTTCTGTAAAGGTTGAGGGGCAGGAAAACTTCATCTCCCATGTTGTGAAAAAGTATTTGTTGGCCATAACCAAGGAGGGAAGCGACACACTTTGTCAAATTTGCATTAAATATAGTACTTGGAAGTGTTTCATCCCATGCCTTAAAGCTGAACCTAGCACCATGGTCAAGCTGTATCATATAAGGAGGGCCCTATTGGGAGATGTAGGCTTCTTCATAAAATGCATCTCTTCCACCTTTTTTCTGAACTCCAAGGATGTACTTTCTGCCTGGGATATTTGTAGTGTCCAGAGAGGAAGATGAACTTTATAAGATGCCAGGAGTTCGGCCCAGTACTACCTTCAAGAACTTTAACAAGGAGTTTCCTGCAGGAACTTGCTGTCCAGCCCAGGGCCGCCCAGAGGATTCAGGGGGCCTGGGGCAAAGCAATTTCGGGGGCCCCTTCCATAAAAAAAAGTTGCAATACTATAGAATACTATATTCTCGTGAGGGCCTGGGGCAAATTGCCCCACTTGCCCCCCCTTCCTGCCCCCCCCCCGGGCGGCCCTGGTCCAGCCCATCAATGAAACATGGCTGGAATGCTTATTGATTCAACAGTAGGAGATGAGAACTTCATTTATAGCATGGGCTATTGGAGCCCCATAGCAATTAGATGAATGGCAAAACCATTGACCCAGAACCATTGACATGTCCCTCTAGCCTCTATTTCTGCTGACTGTTCTCAGTGCATGCTATTAAACCATACTTAAATTCCAGTTAATTACTATATTTGCTTTTTATTGTAACTACTGCAGAGAAGGATAGCTTTCATGGAGATGTAGCCCCGAAACGGAGTGACACGTTTACTACTGCTCGGCCTATGAGAATTGTTTGTTTGAAGCAGGGCCGGCTTTAGGAAGTGCGGGGCCTGATTCGAATACGTAAAAAAACACGTGGGGCTTGTACTCACCGGGCGGCGCTCCTAGTCTTTGGCGGTGGGTCCTTCACTCGTTCCGGGTCTTCGGCGCCTGAAGGATCTGCCACCGAAGTGCCGCCGAAGACCCGGAGCACCGCCAGGTGAGTAAAAATTAAAAAGGAGCCTCTAGCCAGGGAAGGGATTCTCGGCCACTTCTTACCCCCTACCCCCCGGCGGCCCTGCCACTGGGCGCGGGGCCCTCTTAGGTGCGGGGCCCGATTCGGGGGAATTGGTGGAATTGGCCTAAAGCCGGCCCTGGTTTGAAGCATATGTCCAAAAGTGTCTGTGACTGAAATGTTTGCATGGAGTGTTCAGTGGAAAGTTTGTCAACATCTCCATATTTTTATTGGGCAGACCGAGAAGCATAATTAACAGCTGCATCACAAAAAAGGTTCCTTACCTATACGTACAACTTCAGTTAAACTCTGGGTAGTTGTTCATCAACTTGCTTTGTACTCTTTCTTAGACACTCAATAACTATTCCTAAAATAATGTCTGTGACTTTGATTGTACACGGA
This sequence comes from Terrapene triunguis, assembly GCF_002925995.2. Taxonomy (NCBI): domain Eukaryota; kingdom Metazoa; phylum Chordata; order Testudines; family Emydidae; genus Terrapene; species Terrapene triunguis. The sequence goes on along the minus strand of NW_020664413.1, from coordinate 61,215,719 downwards.
AGTCAGAAGGTGTTCTAATCAGCGTATGCCAGTGCCTTTTACTGCCTTGTTTTCCCCCTACACACACACAGGTGAGTGGGGTTTTTCTCTCTCTCTGAAATGTAGCTACTTTGTCAATTTTCAGAATGTTTGATTCCTAGTGTAGTGACAAACTGAGCGTATTTAAATTTAACTCTGGCTTACCTCACTAATATAATAGCTAGAGTACATGGTCACTGCTGGCTGGAAAACAGTGTCTGCACAGAGTAGTCTTCCTGAAAGAAAGACCTCATTGCCTAATTCAAGCAACTGACTCGACTCTACCCCTGCAGAGCCATACCGAGCTGTTGATGCACAAACCCCATTTCATGAAGCCTATGGAAAAACCTTGACTTGAATTCCATCCATTGCATTAAGGTATATCAGCTTTCCCGTATCTGATGAGGTACCATTTCGTTCAGGAGACTTGCTGCAAGCACCTCTCAAATAAATGTGTTGGTCTCTAAGGTGCCACAAGTACTCCTCGTTCTTTTTGCAGATACAGACTAACACAGCTGCTACTCTGAAATCTGTGGATAATGTAGCAAGTCTACTTCCATAGGAGTCTGGAAAGCTTAGTCTCTTCTTATTATAAGGCCATGCTTAATTCCTGTTGCAGCTGCTGCAGCATCATGACAGCTGTGTGACTAGTGTTACTCCGATCTTGTTTTCCTTTAAAAATAAAAACAGAGTAAACACTATGGTGTGAGGCTGGCTTACTTTAAAAGTTTGTCTCTGATGAAATCTTTGAAGGCATCATATGCTGTATCCTTAGAGATTGCTAAAGCAGCCTTCTGGAATGCAAGATCTGTTAATTTCTGGGGGTGGGTGAGACTGCCCGTGTCTGGCTTGCTCTTCATGGTATGTCTAGAGATGTCTGAGAAGCTTGTTTGTCTTCACGGTCTGGATAACTCATGCTTTCAATTCATTTATTTGTGTCTATTTCTGCCTCTCTAATGAATCTGTGTAGGTTTTGTTCTCTCAGGAAATAAAACACAGCCTATATTTAGTTCTAAATGGGGGGAGGATGGTGTGTGTTTGGAAGTACTATGGTGGTAGTCAAACTAATACTTGGAGTATGTTTGGGTTGAATGTAGACTGTCAATTTTTAAAACTTTCGAGCAGGTGTGGGAAGAAATAGTCTGTTTCTGAGGAGCAATGAGTGATTCATTCAGAGTACAAAGTATGATCTGCGTGCACCACTACGGACTGTCCAAACAGATTCAAAGGAGCTTCTCATGTGTGAAATGTTTGCATAGGTATCTGGGTGATTATAGTAGGTTAGCTCTCCAGGTGAACGTTCACATACTAAGGCTTGGTTTTTATTTGGTCTTGGAGAAAATGAATAGTGGTTGAGGAGAGGCTTGGGAATAAACATGCTTGGCGCTCGGCAAAATGAGATTGGAAATAGGGTCTATAAAGGAGGGGTTAGCCTAGATCTGTGTTAATCTGCTTGCTTTTTGACTTTATTTCATCAGTGTCCTGGAGGGTCAACTCCACCCGAGGTTAACCTAACATAATCACCTATTTTTCCCCATCTAATGATGCCTATTCTCCATCACTGTGGATCTCATCCCACTCACTGATCAGAAGGGACCACGTGGCATTGGTATTAAACACTGATTTCATCCATGTTTTAAGCCTTTCTTAGTAAGTCCATGGATAGGAATGGTGCAGGAATACTGAAATAGTGAACGATACATCAGTTTTGACTAGGGGGCTGGCTGCTACGTTGAACGTATGGTTTTCCTTCAGAAACACAGAACAGAAGGATCTTGTGTATATTTTAGCTCTCTATCTAAATCAGCAAATGAGATGCTTTTCAGAAATACTAGTAGTAAACCTATTAAATCACTGCTAGTTCATACCCAACCTCACCGCCACTTGTTGACTAATACGCCGATAGGTATTCTAGAATCCAAACACCACCACTTCCCCCTAGTAGCTCTCCATGGATAACATCAACTCATATCTCCTCAGAAGTGCATAACTAAAGTGCCGAGGATTTGAGTGCATGCACTTGTTAAACTGTATTCACATGTAGTGAATCTTGGAGGCCCTCATCACCTCTAGTCAGACCCAGCTGTGCATGGCAACTCTTAAACACTCATAAATTGGTCAAAGAAACCTGTTCCAGAGAGAAATTATTTCTTGAGTGCACGGTGTTTCAGTGAGGCATATTGCTATGCCAAGTTGAAATCCTGTTCTGTTTTGGCTGTAAAACTGGATGTCTTTGCAAAGTGTCAGCTTCTTTATGATGGAAAAAGATGTATTTTTTCCCACTGCCCTCTGTAGGGCTCCAATCCAACAAGGCACTCTATTGTGTGCTTAACTTTAAATACTTCAGTGGGACTACTCACAGGTTTAAAGGGAGTAATATGAAGGCTAAAAGGAAATTATTTTAAAGTGACACAAGGGCAGAAGTAAGAGTGAGATGAAATTTGGAACAGGAAAATTTAGGATATTCTGTATGTAAGGTGACCATAAGATCTGTTAAACTTGGGAATAGTTTCCCAAAGGAAGGGACCATTATTAGAGGCAATAGAGCACTAGCGAGAATAATCCTGCACTGGCAATGGATGGAGCGGCCTGACTGACACGATAGGCCTCTTTAACGTCTAGCTTCTGTAGTTTGACATGATGCCCTTTTTCAAAGGAGCAAATTTGTCAAAATCTTCAGAAGCAGGTGACTTAATCACCCACCCAAGGCAATTTGAAATCAAGTGGTAGAAAAATCAGGGCGGAGGTGAGAAAAGGCGACTGTATGTGGATGTACTGGGAAAACATCATTATGGTAATGTAATCACAACTCATGTGTATGCAGATAATGTGCACTTTACCAGATACCAAAGGAAGATTGAAAAGTAGCAGTGATGATATCCCAGAAGTGTAGGGTAAAGCCAAAATAACTCTGTAGTTAGGGAGACTATTAAAGGACATATGCAAAATGAAGCAGAAAATTAGAAATATTACTATGTCACGAGACAAGTGCTCGTAGAAGTAAAGGTCACCTCCCTGCACTGCTAAACAAATGCGATTTTTCTAAATTATTTCTGCCTTGAAATGAATAAACAAGGGCTATCTCTAGATTCTGGCAGGAGTTCTGTTCAGGGCTTGATCCAAGTCTCATTGACATTACTGGGAGGCTTCCATCAAGGGAGGGCCCATAGGAAGTGCAATGAAAGTTGTTAATCTATTTTATACTATTGTATGTAGCTAAGGATTTCCCATTGTTTGAAGACTGTTACTCTTCAGTCTGTAAACCAGTTCTTAACTGGTGATGCACCTAAAACTTCTGAACTCTAGTCATGTACAAGTGAGATCTTGTATGGTGTGTGGGTGTGTCTTCCCCCCGCCCCCGCCCCATTGCTGTCTATGTTCTGTCTGAGGAGGGGAGTCCCTTTTCTGGAGGAATGTCTAAGAGATCCAGATAGGGTGGGGAAATTTTATGCTGTTCTAATGCTTGGTTTGCTATTTGTGTATTCTTCTCTCTCCCTTCTCCCCCTCCCGCATCTTTTGCTGGTTTCCACTGTGTGTGTGTGTGTGTGTGTGTGTGCGTATAATATATATGTGTGTGTGTGTGTGTACGTACGTATGTATGTATGTACATATTCATTCCAGCCCGGGCTGAGCTCCTCCTTGTGGACTGTCACCAGGCTGCTGTATTAGACCCAAATCTTGGATCTCATGTGCTTTTAAGCTTATTGGGTCTGAGCAGCATCAAGACTAGCTCAGTGGTTTGAGCATTGGCCTCCTAAACCCAGGGTTGTGAGTTCAGCCCTTGAGGGGGCCATTTAGGGATCTGGGGAAAAAATCTGTCTGGGGATTAGTCCTGCTTTGAGCAGCGGGTTAGACTAGATGACCTCCTGAGGTCTCTTCCAACCCTGATATTCTATGAAGACACTGTCCTCAAGTCTGGTGCTTCAGGCCCTACACACTCCACTGCTGATACCCCTTCTTGGGGTGAGGGGCTCCAGAGTCCAGCTGCCCAAGGCCAGTGCTGACACCCCTATCCCCAAGTCTCCCTGTAGTTTACGCACACTCGCAACAGAGTTCTACCCACATGAGCACGCTGATTTACAATCAGAGGCGTAGCGAGCGCCCTCCGTACCCTCCGACTGGAGGGGGCCCCGCAAGGAAGGGGGCCCCTAAAAGTGGCAAAATAAATACCGCATTCCAGTTTCTGCATTGTAAGGGGCCCCGCCCGGACATATGTTCGGAGGGGGCCACCGTTTGGAGGGGGCCACGTTCTTTGTTGCTACGGCCCTGTTTACAGTTTAACCCTTTAGTGACTTCATGACAGTTAGAGCAAGTAATGCACGCACTACAAGGCCTTTCTGAACCGCACACTTAACTCATAGTTACAGCAAACAGATTTATAGAAAAATAACAAACACCTGCATACCAGACGCTCCCTCAATTCCTCACCTTTCCTGAGGACCTGCTTGGTCTTAATTAGTCTTCAGAGAGTCAGGATCCTTGTGGCACCTCCCCTCTTCCTACCCAGCTTTCTCCTCTGATTTTGCTCTCCCCTTACTAGATAGTCTCCTTTGAACAACAGTTTGTAACATCTTGTCTCTTCCTGTCCTTTGCCTGGAGTTTTTCCACTCCCCAATCCTCTCTAGGCTGCTGCTTCCTCCAACCCCCTGTATTCATTCTAGTAGATAAGTATCATGAGCAACTCAGTAGTCTTCAATCAGTAATCCCCTGATTAGTAGAGCAGGCTTATTCAACTATTGATGGTCCTTTATAGCTGTCCCATTCAGCCCAGTCTCACCCACCCTGGACCTCCACCCCTTACCAAAAGAGGTATGATGCAGTCTAATGTGCCAGCGTGCAGTGAAAGACACCAATAGAAAGATGAGCATCCAGAGAGTTCATAAAATCTAAAATTCTTAAGATCCACTGAGAAATACCAAAAAACAGTCCATACGTCTTTATAACATCTTCATTTGTTTCTCTGGTTTTAGTGCAATGAAGATCATGACTTGAAATTTACTTTTTAATTTTCCTAACATTTTTTTTCCAAACAGAATTAAATTCTTGTCCAACATAATGGGAATGTTTACAATACATCTTTTTCAATCTTTCTACATTGCTTCAGTTATGTATCCATTATATCCATCATTTGAAGAGTATCAGGTTTTTTAGTGCAGGTTTTTTATGCCTGAAGCATAAAGGATTCTCTATCTCCATAATTAAGGGTGACATACTCATGTCTCTTCAAATCAAATGAATACCTAACAGTGTTAGATTTTATTGGGAAGAGAAATTTGCGTCTCAGGTTGTTAAGAAGATAAATTGCTAGCTCTGTACCAGTTCTCAATCTGTAGTCCTGTTAGGTTGCCTAAAAGGGTCACCTCCCAAAGGAACTTTCATAAGATCATTTTGGCATGCTCTGTGTATTTAGTTTGTCCAAAGGGTTAGAATGGCTCTGCTTTGTGTGTGGTGCTGTTTTCTTTGAATTATATTTAATTCCTATCAATATGGGAATCTTGAGGTGGAGGTTACCAAGAGGAATTTCAGAAAACCTCAGACTTAAGTTTTTCTCATTCTTCCTCTAGATGTCTGAGGGCTAAGAAGGGAAAGCATTGACTATAGCACACTTTTTACATTGGGGGAAGAAATGGAATTCGACATATCAGAAATAGGTATGGATGAATGCCATAAAAGATTGTCTGCTTTAATAGCCATTGGGGCCTGATCCAAAGCCCACTGAAATCAGTTGTAGTCATTCAACTGATTACAGTGGGCTGTGGATCAGCCGCTAGATAAGGATAGCAGCTATTGGTAAAGGGAGGAGGCGTGGCTAAGTAGATGGAGCCTTTCTATGTCAGTTCAGTGTCTTGGAGGAGATTTGTCATAAGTTCCTAAGCTATGATGACTACATTCCTCGTGCTAAGAAATAAACCTATTGAGAAAAGTAACTTTGCTGCTACTCTTCTTTCCAGTTTGTTTATATTGTCTAGCATCAGGCAATGCTGAAGTCATCTGGCGTGACTGACTCCCGAGGGAGCTCTTAGAAATCCCAATGTATAAGTAGTTACAAACTAGCCTGTCCAAAGCACTGGATAATAGGCTGAAGGGAACTATATCATGACCAGTGGAACTGGAGTTGGAGAGTCCTTGTTCCCTGGAGGGATCATTATTGAAGGGATACCAGTGGAAATGAGATGTGGGGAATTAGGCTGGAAGCAACTCAGCCACATGGACAAAGCAGTCCACAACGTATAATGAAGTTCCACTTGATCCAACATAGTGATGCTGAATGCAGGCTGTTTTCAAATGAATCATGGTGGCAGTGTTGGAGCCATGAGCTCTCTAAAGTGCAGCAGCTGGACGTGTGAGCCATGGAGCTCAGTCTGGAGCCTTGGATTTTGCAGATACAAACCTAGCCCAGGGATGGACCCAACGAAAGGAGTTTGAGCTCTGTGCAGACCTGGCCATGCAGGTGAATGACGGCAGAAGGAAAGTGAAGCGGTTTTACCTTATGGGGCATAAGGCAGGGAGACCTGCACCACTCTGAAGCTCACCACTGCCTCACAGCAGTCCCAAGAGCCATAGGGACCTATTGCTTCCCAAAGCAGAACAAACCTGGAGCGGCACAGATTTTTCACTAGAAATCAATCGGAAGGGTAATGGATACACCTGTTACTGCCTTGAGGACACTTGCAATTTTGAGGACTTGACACACTCCCTAATTCTGGATAGTCTGCAGCACTTGGGATCACCATCTGTGTCAGGGCTGCTCTGGGAAAGTGATGTCAAATTAGATGCTTAGACCTGGGGCGTGCAGTGGAAGCTTTGAGAGGATGAAAGCCCTAGGGGAGATGACACGCACAGAAGTACATGCAGTAAGACAACAGCAAGGGAGGGCATGTGGCAAGGGCTCCAGGCTCTTAGTGCAGTGCACTTACTGTGGGAGACCGCATGAGCAGGTAAAGGAGAAGCGCCCCACACTACAAGAGCATTGCAAGGAATGTGACAAGCTGAACCACTTTAGCAGTGTGTTCAAGAGCAGAGGAAAGGCCTCAGAAAGAGGTGGATGGCACATCAGACAGTGGTGATGACATCAGACTCTCTCCTTGAGTCCGAGAGCTTCAGGCGTTGGGTTCAGGCCTTCATCACAGGAAAGCAACAAGGGACAATTCCAACCTCTCTGCGTGCACCAGTGTTAAAAGAAATGCTGTGACCTCAGCTTAATAAAAGGGCCTCCTGCAATGTGATTCCTTAGGGTGAATTGGACTGAACATTGAAAAATGCCAATATCCAAGGCCCACTGTTGATGACCTCTTTGCAGAACCCATACAGTCTGATGTGAAGAAAAGGTTTTGGCGCATCTCCCTAGATAGTCTAGCATGCTGACAACCTTTGCACAGGGCTGGCTCCAGGCACCAGCCGACCAAGCACGTGCTTGGGGCGGCACCTTGTAAGGGGCGGCACTCGGGTTTTTTTGTTTGTTTGTTTGTTTGTTTGTTTTGTTTCGGCGGGGCCACACTTGGGGGTATTTTTTGTTTGTTTTGTTTCGGCGGGACGGCGCTTGGGGGGGGTTGTTTTTGGTTCGGTGGGGCGGCGCTGGGTATTTTTGTTTGTTTTTGGTTCGGCGGGGCGGCGTTCGGGGGGGGCGTTGTTTTTGGTTCAGCGGGGCGGCGCCGGGGGGGGGGGGGGGGGGTGGTGGGGGGGGGGGGCAGTTCTTGTTTTTTGTTTTTGCTTGGGGCGGCAAAAAAGTTAGAGCCGGCCCTGCCTTTGCAACACCTTTTGGTCCCCACAGCCAGCTGTGCATGCCAATGGACATATGCCAGCACAAGAGGACTTCCAGAGAAGACTCATCCGAGCAATAGAAAGCTTGCCTGTTATGAAAATAATTGCAGATGTCCTCACTGTAGGTGAAGGGAGCAGTGATACAGAAGGGTTCCTATAGTGTCAGTGTTGCAACAGTGCACATCAGGCTTCCCAACTAAACTGTAATTTTAAGAATAGTGGGCCTGATCTTGGGACAAAAACCTGTCAAACCCCAGAGTGATATCTGGGGATTCTTAAGTAATCAATATGATTAATATACAATTCATAGATTGGGCTACACTCTATTGAAGAGACACTGGTTTCAAATCCCATCGCCATTTATTGTTGAGTGAGGAGGTGGTGTATATCTCTAGTCTTTCAGCGGTGGCTTCAAATGGAAACATGCAACAGACTGTTTCTGTCTTAGTAAATGTTCTTGGTGTGTCCATGAACAGTTTAGCATTAGACAACAGAGGTACATCAAAGAAGCAGCTGTGTGAAAGAACTGTCTCTGACAAGGTATGAATGGGAAAGGTGCCATTTTTGCCAAATGCACTCATTATATTAGGAATTTAAGGGGGAGGGGGTGGGATCAAGTCATTTTGTTCTCAGATGAAATTTCAGGATGTAACTTTTTTGTGGGAGAAAAACCTATCTCCAAGGCATATCTGTGCTCCTTCTGTAACGAGACCTGGATGAGACTGAGCAAACGTAATTGAGTGTCTTGAATGTAATAGTACAATTTTTGTAAAACTTGATTTCCCGAGCACAGGACTGAACTTGATTGCTCTGGTTTGTACGTATGTGGAGGTTGCAGTCTCTGTCCCAGTGCGGAGGTGAGGCCCTGGGTGGGAGACTGGAGAGTGAGCTCACTCTGCATAGCGGTTCCTGTCCCATGGGGCTGGGCCCAGTTCTTCACTCCAACCCATTGGCTCTTGTCGCTTGCTGATTCAGAGGAGCCTGTGATCCACACTTGGAGTGGGGCATTGTGGTGGGAAGACCCTGCCTGCCCCTTTCCTGGGCACTGGCACTGCCAGATGGGGTGTCTCCTGCCAACCTGGGCATATGAGTGGGCAGTTCTGGGCCACAGAACCTCCCAAAATAATTCCCAGAGCGTATCTTTTAAATCCAATCTTGATTTTAAAATTGTCATTGATGGAGAATCTAGCATGAGCCTTGTTCCAGTGATTAATAACCCTCACTGATAAAAACAAAAACAAACTTACACCTTATTTCCAGCCTAAGAGAGGGGAACAACTGTGGGAGCTGAAGAAACAGTGTCGGGGGAGAGAGGGCAGGAGAAGGTTATAGGGTTGTACTGTAAACCCCCGATTCAGCAAGGCACTCAGGTATGCGCATAACTTTAAGCGTGTGAGTTACACATACTTGAGTATCTTGCTGAATCGTGGCCTTTAAAAAAATAAAAAAATAAAGCTTGACCCTCAAACTGTGGTAGATCACTTTCAACTATTTAATGGTTCTGCTTAAAGGATTTGGCTGTGAGCCTGGGTAGGCTAAGATTTGCTTTTATTTTAAAAGTTTAAAGAAACTCTTGTCTTGCTGCCTTATTTGGAAACCTTTCAAAATAAAGGAGAAGGGAAGTGTAGGGAAGAAGCTTCCAGGCTTATATTCTGAGTGAGGGATAAAGTTAAAGTATTTACATGTTTGCTTTTCCACAGACTTGACTGTAACATTAAAATAACCTCACAAAGTAGGGGAGAAACATGGCCTCGTAGTACCTACAGCACAGGACTGGGAGTTCGGAAGTCTGGTTTATTAAATTCTTGGGTGTGACCCAGACTTTGTATGTGACTTTTGGCCAAGTTGTTTAATTTTACTTTCTTTGTTTGCATTATCGGGATGTGAATACTTGCCTACCTCTCTGTGGTGTGGTGTGGCATAGTTAACATTTAAGCACTTCGAGATCCTCTGGCTATGGGTGCTGTAGAAGTGTTTTCTACTATTGTATCTACTATTGCGTACCTTTTAACCTATTACTTAGTAAAAGCGTAACTAACTCTATTGAGAAGTGAAATTCAAGACAGTAATTTCTTTCTTGCTGTGATTATTGTATCCTGGCTTTAAATAAGTGCATGTCTGTTTTCAACCCTTTCTGTCCAAAGAGGTGTAATCTTTTCAGAAAGGCAACAGTTAAGATGTCACTGCGGCACACAGATGTGTGCTTATACATTACTAAAGAGAAATTAATCAGATCAGTGTGAATAGCTGTACTTCAGGCAGCAAGCCTTGAAATACATACTCATTATAAATGACCTCCCTCTTCAAAGTGAGGGCAATGGAATACTAATGCTCCTCAGATGGAGTTGTACAATGCAGAATGCTGGTTTATTTTGAATACAGGTGGAACAAAGTGAGTGGCGTTTGAATTTGGCTAATGGACTTTGAATGTTTGTGTGCTTTGAAGACTAAGGCTTGGTCTACACTTACCCCCCAAGTCGAAGTAAGGTACGCAACTTCAGCTACGTGAATAACGTAGCTGAAGTCGACATACCTTACTTCGAACTTACCGCGGTTCAGACGCGGTCCACACGCGGCAGGCAGGCTCCTCGTCGACTCCGCAGTACTCCTCTCGTTGAGCTGGAGTACCGCAGTCGACAGCGAGCACTTCCTGGTTCGATTTATCGCGTCCAGACCAGACGCGATAAATCGAACCCGGAACTTCGATCCCCAGCCGCCGAACTAGCGGCTGGGTGTAGACCAGCCCTAAGAGTGATAGCAGCAGTGGAGAGCACTGCCAGTTCTAAGACTAATAGCCCATTTCAACTGGTAACATACATCTTTCCAAAGAGTGTATTTATAGAGCAGAATGCTTTCCAACAAATTCAAGAATTGGTATATTTTTTTCCCCTTTGAAATTGTAGGGACACTTAGAAGAAACCAAATTACTAGTGATAAGATTAGGTGGCAATAGAATTAAATTATTTTGTACCAAATTCTTCAATAAAACTGACAAGATTTGCTAGAATAAAAACAAATGCTCTTCATTTCTTTGGTTCAGTGCCTTCTCAAGCATGGATAGATCTGGACAGCAATGTCACCATTGTTAGCGCTCCTAGCTTGTTCTTTCAGTAGCTTTTTTGAATCCAGACCCCTTTGCTTTTTTCCATATAATGACTACTAAGGTATCCAGTAACAGTAAAACAGAAGCACATGTTCTTCAGTAATCAGTACAGGCGCTATTTCAGGATAAGGTAACACTATTAACACAGTAACTGCCTCATGAGTTCATTTATGGGAAATAACTGTGGTATTTTGATCCATAACAGAATATACATATTTTTGAATCTCCATGGTCACATCCAATAAAGGGGCTCTGATCCCTCAAGAGGGGTATTGTATCCACCGTCTTCTTCCTTCATGAAAAAGGATAGGGCTGTCTTCATTGTCCCTCCCTCCCCCCCCCCAGGACAGTCTTGAAATGGCTTCACATATTGCTGCAATCAAAACATGTCCATAGAGAGTGAGTCACATCCCATTAATATGCAACTCCTAGCATGGGTTAGGTGCGATTGTCTCACTAATGAAATATGTGCTATCGTTGACCTGTGTTATACATGAGATCCGATCAGATGATCACAATGGTCCCTTCTAGCCTTGGTGTCTGATTCTACTGTAGGCAAACTAAAAGGCTGTGTTTAAGATTCTGCCTATTAAAAAAACAAAACAAAAAAACCCTACATCAAAATGTAGATTAAATTCAAAATGGGCTATAAAATGTCAGCTATACCATGCACAATGATAGCATGATCCAAATCCAAAGCCACATGGCGGGCAGTTCTGGTACCGAGTCCTACCCTGTCTCGGATGGTAACAAAGCTATACGTGTAGGAGTAACAATTTCCCAGCGTCAGCCAATAAGTATTGGCTAACAGTGCAGAATACGGCCCCGTAGTGATGTCATTCTAAATAGCAGCAAGTGAGGAGTAGGCAGTGTAAATTAAGTAATCAAAATTCCCAGTTAACACATCGGAAGGTTGATTAATGTGCAGGCAGACTCTTATGTTTATAGCTATAGTAGGAGCTGATTCAAGCAGATGTGCCCAAGAAGCCTGCATCTTTCCTCTGGACCCCTTTGTGTCCACGCTCCGTGTTGAAAAAGATCGGTGTCTCTGGAAATAGAGGTACAGATTTTTCCCCCCAAATAGGTTCAGTTCTGTCAGCTTGTTCATTTACTCAGCAGAGCATCCTTGAGGTTTTAATAAATACACCAATAGCAAAGGTAAGGCTTTACTGAAACAAGGGGAAAATCTAATGAAGCTGCAACAATTCCCTAGAGAGAGAGATCCGATGCTGAACTATTGAGCATTCATTTATCTTGGTCTGTCAGATGGCTGTGGCTTTGCACAACACCCACACACTCGGTCTCCTCTGCAATTGGGATAAACAGCCATCGATACTACTCCAGAACGCCTGGCACTAATGAATTTTTTTCTGAAGTCGATGGGTGGCCTGTGTGGCTGCCAAGTACGTTGGGGATTTGGGAGTGCCAGGGGAATTAGATCATAAGGTCTTTGGGCCACAAACCATCTTTGTTCTGGGCTCGAACCATGGTGAGCACAATGGGGACCTGGCCCATGACTGGGGCTCCTACGCACATCACGATACAGATTAACAGGGTTTCCTTTAATTATGTCGGGGGTGAAGAAGGTGGTAACTAAATCCTGGCCCAGGCCATGTGGATGAAAGGCTGACTCTGCTTAGGTGAATCTACACAAAGAGCAGCTTGTACAAAGCAAGAGATGGAAGAGACACTACAATTTAGTCACTTTCCTGATTTTTAAAAAAAAGTGACTCCTGGGCACTGTGTATTTCTGCTGAGGGGGACGTTGTCTATAAAGGCGGCAGCGGGAGCCTTTCTTAAGGCTACTTCAGTTACTTTTTGAGATCTGTCAGTTATCCAGTTTCTAATCCATTAATATGTGCCATGTTAATACTATATTCTAGTGTTTTATCAAAATGTCATGTGTTGCCAAGTCTGTCTACTATGTCAATGTTATTACCCATTTCAGCCCAACTAGTAATCTCATAATAAAAGATATCAATTAGTTTGACAGGATCTATTTTCCATTAAACCCCTTGTGACGGGATCCTGGGGTGCAGCCTGGGACTGTGGGACCACTGTGCCCCCTTAACTCTCCAGCCTGGGCTGTCTCTCGCAGTGCTTTGCTAGTGACAAGCAGCAAACCCCTCCAGGTGCTGTTAGCACTCTGCACAACTGCATGTGGAGCCCCATACCCAGGTAGATTGCATGAATGCTGCCAGAGCCACTCAAATATCATACAGAGGCCACGTCTACACTACCTGCCGGATTGGCAGGTAGTAATCGATCTATCGGGGATTGATTTATCGCGTCTCATCTAGACGCGATAAATCGATCCCCGAATCGACTCCCGTACTCCACCTCAGCAGAAGGAGTAAGCGGAGTCGACGGGGGAGCCGCGGCGGTCAACTTGCTGCCGTGAGGATGGCCAGGTAAGTCAAACTAAGACACTTCGACTTCATATACGCGAATAGCGTAGCTGAAGTTGTGTATCTTAGATCGATCCCCCCCAGTGTAGACCAGCCCAGAAAAAGGCACCAGAGCCAAATCCCCTCAGTTCCCAGAATGGTACCTCAGGAATATACCATCTTGCACCACTCAGGGTGAGCAGTGCAACTTTATTAATTGGTTCACCACTTCATCAATGGAAAGTGGATATATACCAGCCTTTGCAAACCTGATCAGATTTACCAAACATTTCAGGCAAACTCACTGGTAAAGATCAACAGTAAAACAAGTTTATTGACTACAAAAGATAGATTATAAGGGATAGGCAAAAAATCAGTTAGTTACCAAAAGAAAATGTAAGCATGCAGCCTAAACTCTCAACCCTGTTAGACTGGGTGACATCTAGATTAAGCAGTTTCTCACCCCACTGGATATTGCATCCTTAATATACTCAATTGTCCCTTAAACCTGGGCCAGTCTCCTCTGTTGGAGTCTTCAGTCCTCTGAGTGTCCTTGTTGATTGCAGCATAGGTGGTGACAGGGGAAAGGCCAAGCATGTGGCCCCTGTGTTCTGTTTTATACCCTTAGTCCATGTGGTTGGAGAACACAAGTCCAGGCATGTCTGGTGGGCGTTGCTGAGTCACAAAGTGAAGCAATACCCCAGTGTGTCTCCTGTGAGTGAATCATTGAATTGTAACTCCTCTGCTGGACAATGGCTGGTGATGTCTGGTTAGCACCCACTAGGTGCTAGTTACCTCCCTTGTCATTGTCTCTGGAGAGCTAGTATCTGGGCACCTCTGTAGCCCATAGGATTGTTTTGCTAGCTATTATATCCTTCTAATTCAGCCAGCAGTATTAATTAATATGTTTCTTTTTCTAATATTAATCCATCTTATTCTTCTATTTTATCAGTATTAATTCCTTGGAATTTAGGATGTGTTGAGACATGTATTTCCTAATAAGTTTTGCTGAACTGCAAGAAGCCTACCGGCTTGTAAGATCTGCTATATAGCAAAAAGTATAATCAGTTATAAATATGTTAGCATAAAAGCTGGTAACCTTTGGCACCATTAAGAATGGTCCCTGAACTTTGGGGAACCAAAGGAAGGAACTATCCACATCACATCACAGGTTTATCCAGCTCCTACAACTGGTTGGTAACCGCAGGGTACACCACAACTCGAGGTCATCAAGAGAGCCTAGGTTGGCAGTTTTGGAGTGATATAGTTCTTATTAATATATTTAGAAAGTAAGTGTCATAATCCACTAACCTATAGGAGAAGGGTACCCATAAATTTCTTAGGGTACAGAAACAAGATTTGGGTATAGTAGGTTGGGCCTGAATTATATAGATCAGGATCCTATAAAATACCCTATAAGGGTTGGTTAGTTAGTCTTTTAGGATAGTTTTTGGGATAAGCTCTCGCTCCTCTAAATTCTAAATTCTGGTTCTAAGTTCTATACTCTTCTAACTCCTGAAGCTTCGGTTTCTTGGAGTACTTTACTGTTGAGACTATCTATCTATCATCTATCAATCATCTATCTATTAGCTTAGTTTATGCAGTAACTACTCAACATTCCTAACCATCGGGGAAGCCAGCACCATCGCGTAATCGGGCATGCCAGGAGTGAGGGTGGTCTGTCACCTCTTAGTACCGGGCTCCCAAGGAAGGGTGCGAGTATGGTAGGTTAAGGTACTTATAATAGAAATGTTACCGGCAGGAGTTTTGGAATTCTTTTACTGTTTTGCAGTTATAAGTTTCATTGCATTCCTTGTTTTATGTTAATGGCAATAAAGATTTTATCAATTTGGTATTGTCCTCAGTGTATGCATTCTTGCCGAGTACCCCGAGAATCCTCTCCTGATATAGAACTCTCTGAGTTCTTAAACTCTGTAGTATGAATTGGATAAGAACCTATAAATCTTCTGGTCGGATACGATCAGTGGTGAGACATAAAAATTCACCCATCAAATTCAGGTCAACGCCTCCCAAACCCACAGCATATTTTAGTGACAACCATACAATACATTCTCACAACTTCATATGCATTAATGATATACATATTTAGGTAGAAAAATGACTTTCAGCAGATCATCACCTTTCCCCTGATACCTCACATGGCCTGCTTTATATGCTGTATCACAATTATATATAAATGAGGAATATGGGGGTTACAGGATGCTCCCCCCAAGGCATAGAATGTCACACCCATATTGATTTGCATTAATTACATTACTGTCCTTTAATTCTTTATTAATAGAGCTCTGTATTGGCCATTCCATTATCTTACCTGATATCTACGACAGGCTGACAGTCCTATAATTACCTGCGTCATCACATTTGCCAGTTTTTAAAAACTGGCATAACATTAGCTTTCTTCCAGTCTTCTAGACTTCCCTAGTGTTCCAAGACTTATTGAAAATGAACATCAATGGTCCAGCGAGCTCCTCAGCCCGCTTTTTAAAAACAATTGTATGCAAGTTATCTGGACCTGCTGACTTAAGTGTTTAACCTTAGTAGCTTCTGTGTATCATCCTCCAGAGATACAAGTGGAATAAAGATTTATCATCAGATGATGAGACTATATCATCTGCTTTCCCCAAATACAGAAAACAAATATTTATTGAACACTTCTACCTTTTCTGCATTATTAATAATTCTACCATTTCCCTCTAGTGATGGATTGTCACGATGCCTTTTGTTCCCTATATATTTTAAAAATTCCATCTTATTCTTAACTTTGCTTGCCACAGACTTCTCCTTGTGTCCCTTTGCTTCTCTTGTCAATTTTCTACAATTCCTAACTTCTGATATTCATTACTATCAACTTTCCCTTTCTTCCATTTATTTTTATTCTATGTACAGTAAAAGCTTTATCTGGCATATTGGGGTAATGGGGAGTGCCGGTAAGTCAAAACTTCTGGAATTCCTCCTGGTCCTCTTATTGCTGATGGCCACAGCCAGCTCCTAATCTGTCTCCAGTTGTACAGAATGCTGTTGTGACTACCTACCTCTAGTGGTTACGACTGACAGGCCTCTTCTCTGATTTTCAGTCTCACCAACTCCTTTGTGTCCAGCTCCATTCTTCCTCAAGCCTTGGATAATGGCGTTTCCCAAGCCTGGTTCTCTAGGTCCTCTGCTTTTCTGATTCTCAGCAGCATCTCAACTTTCCCCTCCAATGCAAGAATCTTCACCACCACCACAGCCACCAACTTGCACTTCGTGCACATGAAATCCCTTCTGTCTTGAGGCAGGAAAGTGAACATGGCACATTCATTGCAGGTTCCACTGTTCCATTGCTGGCCATCTTGATATTACACGTAGTGCTGCAGCTAGAAGGAAAGTATCTTACTCTCCCTCTAAACTCCCTCCAAAACTCCCCCGGAGAAGTGTTGTGATTATCTAGTCTCATCTCCTCCTGTATAACACAATCCATTGAGCAGTGGTCACCAACTGGTCGATCCTAGAGGATCTCCCAGTCAATTGCAATCTCTGGCAGTGTAGTGGGGCTGCCGCTAAGGCAGGATCCCTGCCTGCCCCAGCCCCATGCTAGAGTGGATATTTTTCGAAAAGAGAGAATCTTCATTTTAAATATTGCCAGTGAGGGAGAATCCACCACACCCCTTGGTAAATTGCCTTAGTGGTTAATTACCTTCACTGTTTTAAAAAGTATATCTTTATTTCCGGTCTTAATTTGTCTAACTTCAACTTCAAGCCATAACTCAAGCTTGTTACACCTTTCGCTGTTAAACTGAAGTGTCAATCATTAAATATTTGTTCCCTAAGTAGGTACTTATTGACAGATGCAGTCACCCCCCTTACCTTTTTGTTAGACTCAAAGAGCTGTTGATTTCACGTATCAGTATAAGGCACATTTTCTAATTCTTTAATCATTCTTGTGGCTGTTCACTGAACTCCCTCCAATTCAGCAACATCTTTCTTGAATTGTGGACACCAGAACTAGACACAGTATTCCAGCAGCGTTTGCATCAGTGCCAAATACAGAAGTAAAAACCTCTCTATTCCTACTCAAGGTTCCCCTATTAGCCACGAACAGACACACCTAATGGGGAGAATTGGAGGGAGTAGCTGCAAACTCTGTGCTTGGAGTTAGCAGGACTTGGTAAGTGGTGTGTTTGGTTCATCTGTTGGTTACTTGATTGATAGTTTGCTCTCTGAGTATAGGCTGCATAGTTGGGCCATGGGCTCCTGAGTAAGCAGGGTCCCTTGCTGAAGGCCACAAAGCTTTGGTCTATGGAGGCATTCTACGTGGCTGGAAATAAAGATGGGCAGGCTGTGGCCACTGGCGAGAAGAGAACTGGAACGAATTCCATGCAGATAAAAGTTTTGAATTGATGCCAGCTCCTCAGTGTGGAATCTTTGGAATATACCTCTCAAGATCCAGCAGATCCCAGGGAACAGAGATGTATGGGACACCTGTAGATGGCAGCTTGGCCCAACCTGTACGAAAATCAAGCTTGCCTGCAAAGAGTTCTCCAGTTGTCCAAGGAGATCCTTGTTGGAGAGTCAGTACTCAAAAGAATTGAAAGAAGGTCTGCCTGTCCCTTGCAGAATGACGCAATGGCTTGCTGCCTTCCTGGAGCCAATAAATGAGGCATCACTCTAAGACTGGACAGGCTTCTGAAGTCGACAGGCAGCAATCCATAGGTGATGGTTCATATTGGCACTAATGACACTGGCCTCCTGTGTATGTGCATCAGGAAATTAATAATGCACTCACTTCTGAAGAGAGGTGAAATCCTTAAGTCTTGATTTTGTTAGACCTGCCAGCTACTCTCATCTCAGATGTACTATAAGTCAACAAGAGGTCCCAGGTCACCAAGATAGTGACAGAACAAATGCCTCAAAGAGAGAGAGAGAGAGAGAGAGAGAGAGAGAGTGTGTGTGTGTGTGTGTATAAAAAAAACCCAACTTCCATACACTTTGAAAAGCAATATGATGTGGGAAACCTAAAATATCATTTATAACATGACTTTGAGAATCTGTCTGTGAATATTATGGAGTTACAGCAATCTTCATAGCATCATAGAATATCTCTAGGTCTTTATCTACTTTAGCTTACAAGTAATAAAATAATAATTAATGGAGATATCTCATCTCCTAGAACTGGAAGGGACCTTGAAAGGTCATTGAGTCCAGCCCCCTGCCTTCACTAGCAGGACCAAGTACTGATTTCGCCCCAGATCCCTAAGTGGCCCCCTCAAGGATTGAACTCACAACCCTGGGTATAGCAGGCCAATGCTCAAACCACTGAGCTATCCCTCCCCTTGAAAGCAAGTGCTCCCTGGACCAGGGACAATGAGTTCTTAAATATTGACCAGTTAAGAGTTATCATAAAGACTAACTGTATCCTAGGAGGAAACCAGTTTACCCTACCTTTCTGAGGGGCGGGGGACTGGAGAGTGGAAAATTACCAAGCAGAACAAAGAAGCTAAAGTGTCCATAGGGGAATATAGAAGTAGACTCAAAGCCTCCCAGGGAAGCTTGGGCAGGAGGAAGGTAAGGGATAGACCAACATCAGAGAAGGCAAGCTAAGGAAGAAAGCTCCATGTTTCAGACCTGCAGCAGATGGACCTAGACAACCCCAGAAGATCTGACCCCAGCCTAAAGAAGGCTCTGAAGTGGTGAGGAAAGTCAGAGGGAAATATATGTAAGGGCCTCTTTTGTAGGGATCTGTGTAGTTATTGTGCTGTTAAACAGCAATAATGGGTTAGACTTGGGCAAAGCGTCTGTCAATGTTATATGCTTCACAACTACCATGTGCCTCCTGAGCATTAAACTGTAATCCAGAAGGTTCACGTCTTTGGTGGGATTCTGGGAGAGGGTGTGATTAAACTACTGAAAAACTGTCCTAAGTGAGGAACACATCCCCAATTCTGGACTAAAAGAACCCAGCCGGTCCTGAAATCTTTGCTTCCTTCCCAAAAATAAACAAATACCTGGATAACATTGAGCTACTGCCTTTAACCATTCTAGCTGGTCACTGGAAAAAAAACACTCCTGCTGGTAACATCTAGACCTCATGGGACAAAGGCCCATTCTTTAATGTTTTTTACAGCTCGTGAAGGGAGAAGCCTCCTTCTCTTACCAGAAAAGACTACAGTTATAACACCACCTTGAAATGAACTGCAATATAATCCTTTCTCTGCTGCCATAGGCCCATAGGGTCTCCCTCTTTGTCTACTACCTTGTTTGGGTGGATCACTTTATCAGTGCCAAAATAATTTTAAACTAAGCAAAAATGGTGCCTGGATTACAGAAAGCCCCTATGTGGCTCAGTCATTAGTCACATAACTCCCTGCCTGCTTATGGCTGAATAACCACATGCACATCCAGCACTTAAGGACCGAGAATTATTGTAGTCAGCAATGCTCTACACTGTGAACAACCGTCTCTCAGGTACACCTGGAACAGTTTTTTATAACAAAATTAAAGGATGAACCACTGAAATGAAACCCCCCACTGCAAGTTAAAGGGCACAGAATTTGGGAACATCTGTCCAGCTCAGTAGCTTGAGAGCTCATGGGAAGGAGGGTATGTGCTGTGCAGACCAAAAAGATTATGGGATACTGCAGAACAGAAAAAATGATTGACCTATTGAAGTTCAAAATGTAAAGAAATTAAAAAAGATTAAACACTTCTTAGAACAAATAGCAATCTCTCTCAAATGGGCTCTCTGGTCTGCATGCAAGTCAAGAAGTGTAGACAATAGGTTTCCAATGGCGTTTGTTAGTTTAGCAAAACATTGGAAAAACTCTCTGAAAAAGCAAAGAGCACTTTGGCCTTGGACCCAAAACTTATTTAAATCTCTTCCCAAGGGTTAGAGCTTAATTAAACATGAAGAACATAGCAGCTGGATGCTGTGCAACAAATATTTGCTGATACCAGAAGTCAAGTGGGTACCAAAAGAGGTTGAGTTTTCCTTAATATAGTGTTTGCTTAAGGAAAATGCTATGATAACTCAGTGAGGGAAGAAGGGTTTGAATAAGACAGATCAGTGGGACACAACAAAAGAGGTGCAAAAATGGTTTTGAGAAAGTGGCCTCAACAAGACATAGAAAACTAAAACCTTTCAAGTAACCACATACTAATTTGCTGTATATGAAGAGGAAAAAATTGGCAGGGTATGAAATTTGTCCCCAAAACCTATCTATCATTACCAGTGGCTAAAAGCTTGAATTGTCAGTTCTTTGAGCTTTTGGCATTTACCTCATTTCTCAGGACCACCTTCTCCCTCCCCTACTTTCCTTTCATGGGGTGCATTTGATAACCATTTGAGACGCATCCCTTAGCAGATTTCCCCCCCACTCCACTCCCAAAAACAAAGTGTGGATATGGGAAGAGAAAATGTTAACAAACTTTTTGAAAGACCATGAATGTAAGACAGATGGTGCTAGATTTCAATCAGTGGAGGGATAAGATTGACACCTGTAGTTTTAACCTTGTGAATAATGCTTGCCTTTTTTGTGTGGAGATGGGTCTCCACCAAAAATAACTTACTGTCTTGCCACTTCTCATTTCTGAGTTCACAAGGTCTCCTTCCACTATGATAGCTGTTTAGAAGAGGATCTGCCTGCACCTATAGCTGTGGAAGTAGTCCTGTTATCCATGCTTGACTTCGGAAGGGACCCCTCTCGGCATCTCATGCAGCAGGCTCTACTTCTTGATCCTTCCCTGTGACTACGCGGCACTTATGCTCACTGGCATGACTTTCCATTGCCTGTCCCATGTCTGCCTTTTGGCACTAAGGCAAGAGGTGTACTCTTCCATAAATGTATTGATAGCATTTATGTATAAAATGAACCCTGGATCGAGCATGCCCCATTTTTCCTCAGCAGTGCCCATCTGCTGCCTCTCATTCTCAGACCCCAATGATGTTATATTGCCTGTTGCTTGGAAAAGTCTGGCTTCTGAAGGGTCCAGTGTTGGGGCAATTAGGTAATTAGCATATGACAGTGATGTAGTCTCCCTGTAGATGTGGGGAACAGTCTCTCTTCTATAATACTTTGGCTCTTATAGCATTTTTAATCGGTTATATCCCAAAGTGCTTAATAAAGGAGATTAGTATCATTATCCCAATTTTACAGAGTGGGAAACAGAGGCGACGTGATTTGCCCACCATCACCCAAAAGGCCAAAGGCAGAGCTGGGGCTAGTCCCTGTCCATTTTGCTCCAGAATGCACTCCTCTTCCTGACATCTCCAGCAGTGTGACCTTGTGTGTCTCTACTACCTTTCCATGTTTGTTTCAGAATAACCTTGACATCTTGGGTGCCATCTCCTGGGAGATTGCTAACCTTGACCATGGCCATAGAAACTGTCCAAGCCACTGAATGCCACCAGAGCATGCCAGAAGTCCCGCTTCCCCTTAGAGCAGTTTTCAGATTCTGTGGTTAGTGAAGGACATGTGTGCGTCTGTTCAAAGCTATGGCTCGGTCATAATGTAGGTCCACAGCAAAGCACGGCACAGCTTTCTTTACGTATTGATTATTCTGACGATGTGCATCACTCCTGTGTACTGACTGAGGGCTTTTATGGACAGTGACAGATCTGGAGCTTTCTTTAGATATCACTTTGCTTTGATCTGTCCTGCTTTTACCATTGTGACTAAGATCCACTGAGTTCTCCATATTCAGCTATGGAAGATGTGTGGATGCCACAAGTTCCTTCCCACCAGTGGGTGCCAAGTACCAATGGCGAAGCTATTGAACCCAGATCTACATGTAAAACAGGAAGGAAGCACCTCATTGCTAAGGTGCAAGTCCTATGTGGCTGGGCCAGCAGAGCTGATCACCAATCATGTCCGTGAAAAACAGGATTGCGAACGTCATGGAGCAGAGAATATGTGCATGCACAAACGTATACACAGTGTGTTCTCAGAGTGGTTTTATTACAAGATCAGGAGGTGTGCAGCGTAGCTGCTGCCTGTACACAAAACAAACCTCCAGAGGATGATCCATTACCAGGACACTTTCAGATGGAAGGGGGTGAAAGTACCTTGACCAATATGGCTCTCCAGCCTGCTACTTCCAATGCACACCCCAAGAACGGCTTTGGGAACACATTGTAACCCACCATGTATCCCGAAACATAGCCTTTCACAAAACAGCACCAGACCACATCAGCATCCTCAGGGGAGGGGTTGAAGCCATCAGCGTTGAGAGAAATGATAGTTTATTTGGGGTATTGTGAGTCTAAGGTCACCTTCCTATTAGAGTGAATCACTCACTATCCCGCTCTATGTTCCTGGGTCTGGTTAGCTCACCTTTCCATTGGTGGTGGGGGCTTTTATATCCTGAAATAAAATATAAAACCAGGTGGAGATAATTCCTTAGAAATATTCTCTGGTAACACTCTTTGGCAAGGAAAGGCACGGCTAACACCTTTTCACACTTGCTTAATATTGTAGGGGTGTGGTTGCACCAGTATAGTTATGGTTGTCACAGCTGCTGTTTAAAGTTCGAGCTTTCTAAGTCCTCTAAAACTGACCTGCTTCGTTGGATCCCTTTGAAATGTAGTGTTCCTGAGGTGGGTGCAGAGGATACCATAGTGATCCAAATTTGGAATCATTTGAAATAGGGAGGTGCAAAGACATAAGCCCTGAAAAAATAACCACTTTTCAAAAACTTCTGATTTTTTTTTTTTATTGCAGCATGCTGGAGATCAAATTATTGATGCAAGGTGGGTCAAAATGGTCTCAACTGGAGTTTTACCCAAGAGTGCATGGCACACACCAAGTCTTTAGGGGATGGTGTTTAAAACATGTTCAGTATGTCGCTTGCGTACATGTGCAGTCTGGAAGGATTATACCATCAAAAAACAAAACAAAACCATGACCGGGTTTCTAGGTAGCCACTTTGCTTATCTGGGAAGTTCTAGGGACTGTGCCAACACCATTGCCCCACTCAACGTATCAGCGCCAATATTTCTAGCCTGAGCGTTTGTATACCTATGCAATAGAATTGTTAATTCATGTTGCTTGCTACTACTTTTGTCTGTTACAATGTAATTTTTTTTATTTTGTGTGGAAGTTTACTGTCAATACAACAGAATACTCAGGAAGTGGACTATTTGGATTTGTTATATCCAGTGGGGAGGAGCTGGAGATAGAAGACTGGGGAGGGGGGAGACAGGGAGAGGAGTTGTGGCTGCAGAAGGGTCAGGAAATGAGGATGAGTGGTAGGCTAGCCTTGGATTGGTTGTTTAAGGAAAAATCTCTTTTACTAGCCCCTGGGGGAGACATAGGGGCAAGTGGCCACTTCCTGATCTCTGGGCAGACTAATGTGGTGTTTCCAAAGAGACAAAGCATGAAGATCTGGAAGCGATGGCGCAAGTACCTTGACCGCTGAGGGAGAAGAAATGTGAGTGCTGTCAGGGTTGTGATTCTGAGCCATTCCTGGATCATGAGGTTGCAGGAGAGCAAGGAGTACCCCACTACATAGGGATTGATGACTACAGGCTGACTTGTGGGGAGAAAAGTGACCTGCATTCAGTGACATGCCATCTGTGTATGGTAAGGCTGCATTGTTTAAGTGGCACTCCATGGGATGATTCTGTCTGTCCCCCAGGGACGCACTTAGAATGACGGCACAGGGGCTATGAAGATGAGGACATAGCGCATCCTTGCCTGCGTGGTACAGGTGAGATCATGCAGCTTGGAGGACACCATTTTGGACTCCCTAAGGCATGCAAGTGAGTTAGCGCAACTGCCTGCATTGGCATCACGTTTTGCCCACTCAGCAGCATCTGGCCGGTGACTTAAGAGGCTGTGATCTACTGGAGGTTGAGGTGATTCACTTGGGTGGAAATGATCTGGCCCTTTTATTCCTGGCGCACATCTCATGCGATGTAGGAGAGCGGATCTGGACTGCATCAGAGGATTGTGCTTAGGAGCTGTGATTGTTCCTTCTGATTTGGCTGAGTGTCTGAATAATCACTACATTGATATGAAAGCCATTAAGTGGCAAAAGAACATTAATAGAGAAATTATAGGGTTCATGGCTGGCCAGAAAATGTGTACTGTGTGGCAAAGAAACATAAGCTGTGCACCTCATGAAGGTGAAGTAGAGCTATTGCATGGGGCCAAAGGATCTTTCTGTCCAACAGTATTTTGGAACAGAACCCCTGTCTTTGATTTCTCTGGCAGGTCCTGCCAAACTCCACCCTCTAACCAGGAGCACCATTCCACTGTAACATAGTTGTCTTTTGCTCCAGGCCCTGCATGTGAGTTGGGTTGCATGCAGAAAGGAAAGGCAATAGAAACATTTGTATAGCAGGGATTGAAGACTTTAGGGTGATGTTTCCTGCTTGAACATAGATGGAATCCTACGGGTGAGAGTGAATAGGTTGGAAAAGGAAGTGAAAAACTTGTACATTTCAGCAACTCTGGCCTTGGCAGAATAAAGGTATGTGTGTTAGTGGGGTGTATTGGGGTATTGCTGAAAAACGGCAGAGTTAAGGTTGCATGGGCAACCTTCACTATGTATTCCTGGTTTACAGAGGTTTTGAATTTTGCTCAATTCCACATTCTGCAAGGGGATGACAGACCACCAAGGATCCTTAAGTCTGCACTAACATTTTTGCCACTGAGCTTACATTAGTGTGGTGCCCAGAGGCCTATTGTGCTTGGGACTTCTGTGGCAGAACAGACATTAGCCTCACGGTGGCAGAACAGATATTAGCCATAGTGCCACTGGCATTTTTTTTCCAGAGCTATAGCTGTTGTGTAAAGTGTGTGTGTGTTGCTTTATAAGGGCTAGGTTGTCAGAGCCCTTACTCAGATCTGCAAGGGAGTATGGCCTATTTGCCATTTCAACTCAGCTCTGCTCGGATTGTGACTCTGCCCATAGGGAGGAGAGCAGAGGCCAACAGAGCATACAGCAAGACTCGTGAGTTCTCCCAGGCTTTCCCAGGGAAGGGGGATGGGGCTGATGGTTGGGAATGGGCACAGCCATTTTGGGAATACTTCTGCGTCTGGAGCTTTGAAATGTTGTCATATTAATCAGCACATGTGAAAAAACTAAGGTAGCAACACCGTGGACACCTGACAGCACCAGTGGTTTAATATATAGAGATATACCTATCTCATAGAACTGGAAGGTCATTGAGTCTAGTCCCCTGCCTTCACTAGCAGGACCAAGTACTGATTTTGCCCCAGATCCCTAAGTGGCCCCCTCAAGGATTGAACTCACAACCCTGGGTTTAGCAGGCCAATACTCAAACTATTGAGCTCCCCCCTGTGGTTCTATGATGGGGTATACAACAACCCTGGTTCTATGATGGGGTATACAAACCCCACACTGGGCAACACGGGTTT
Organism: Terrapene triunguis; assembly: GCF_002925995.2. Taxonomy (NCBI): domain Eukaryota; kingdom Metazoa; phylum Chordata; order Testudines; family Emydidae; genus Terrapene; species Terrapene triunguis. The sequence continues at coordinate 61,190,073 of NW_020664413.1, read as the reverse complement.
AACAAGCCAATGGGGGCTTAGGTGAGAGGTGTCAGGATTGGAGGGAGGAGCTTAAAAGGGAAGAACCCGGTTCAGCCGATGGCAGACCAGAGCAGAACTTCAGTCCTGAGCTCCTGGAGAGAAGGCTGGCTGAAGGCAGGAGCTCCCCAGAAGACTGCTGCCCAACAGCCTCACCCTGAAGGGAGGCCCTGATGCTGACTTACCTTGAGAGTGAACCATTCCTCTCTTTCTCCTTGTGAACTCAGTTTCACGCCACAGCCTGCCAAGGGCCTTGAAGGAAGAGAGTCTGACCCCCACTTTGAGACGATTCCATTGTGTTATTCCCCTCTCGTTCTCTTCATTGATCCCCCAGGAAGAGGCGGACAATCCGGGGTCCAGCTTGAGAGCTGAGTCTCTTGGGACTGGAACTGGAGGAGGAAAACCACCCCGACATCGTAGAGCAGGTGCTGGGGCCCTGACCAGAGCCAAGAGGAAGGAACTCTGGTGACAACTTCCAAACAGCCCACTGTACACTCAGGGACAGACCCTCTGACCGGGGCCAGGCTGCGTGCAGAGCTTTTCTTTTGCTGCTGCTTATATGGCGGTAGATATCCCTGCTGTGCATCAGACAGTCACAGGATCCAGTGCTAATAGAACAGGCTCAGCGGGATCCTGTTACGTTGCTATGGAAGTAAATTTTGTTTTTTATAAGGCAACAGCCCCAAATTTCTGGCTTTTTGTCCAAAGCCAAATGGAACTTTAGTCTTGAGTTTTGAGTATTGGTAGGGATTGAAAGAGAACCAAGTTCATGTAAACTTATAAGCCTTAAAGCAATCGGAGCCATCCAAATGTCAATGCGCCATTGAGGCTGGCAAAGCACTTGCTTGGAAGCTTTTAAACAGAGCTTTTAAAAACAAGAAACACTGGAATCAAGAGTGTAAAGGGAGATAATGAGCTACTTTCAAAATAAATGTGCCTCCCTGCTGGGGCTTTTATAACCAAAAATAGCGTATTACATGCAGCGATTTGCAACCTAGTTGGGTAGGGTACATTGGCAAAGAATAGAGCCAGAGAAATCACAGTTTGAAGAAGTGTCTGAGCCCATGAGGATGCCTGCCCAAGCGTTAAAACCTGTGCAACTAACTTGGCTCATAAGAGTTCTGAGAGCCGCTGGCTGAGAACGTGGCTCCATAATGCAATAGTACAAGTTTTAAGATGGCACATTACCTGTTATAATCTGACCTAGGGTGATATCCCTGCTTCCTGGATTGTCACAGCCCAGTTCAGCATTTGCTACAACATGGCTTTACAATGCACGTATCAATTTAAAAGGACCCTTCCCCTGCTGCACCAGATCAGCTGCACCTTTTATTGGTTTCTTCTGCACATCCCTCTAGCTGCTTCTGTCATCCTTTGTGTTTTTCTCCCACTGCCAACCTGCATGGTATTTGAAGGAAATTTCCTTTAATTAAAGGTACAGACACTTTGTCACAGATTAAATGCACTGCTTTATCCTGAAAACACATTAAAAATTAGCTACTGGGTTTTGGTAGTGGGGATATGACACTTTTAAAAAAGGGCAGATGCTTAGTAAAACTTAAAATCTCCAAGGGAACAGCCTTGTATCTAGAACTGTACTTTGGAGTGGGAATGGAAGGAAGGAAGAAGCCTCTATGGTGTCATGATGTCACTAGAGGATTTCTCAATACTGGGGTAATCCTTTACTGGCCTTTTAACCCAGATTCCAGGCTGCCTTGTACTGCAAGAACAGCATAAAACAGTCTTCATGGGTTCAAGATCTAATTTGCCGTGGTTCTTAATTGCATCACAAAATGGCTTCCAGACATCCGCTTTCCATGTAAGCTTTCATCACCTATGGGATGTAGCCCAGAGAAGATCATCTCTCTTTGATGTAAAGGGTAGATACATTGCGAATGAGCATGAGTGTCAGGTGGGGTCACTAGTAAAAGCCTATGTCCCTCTGGTCATCGATATCCGTGTGAAACGTGTATTCAGATACTATGTAAGGAGTTACATATATTTACTGAAAATAAGTTCAAAGTCTGTCTAGGGACTGGTGACCAGCAAAGGTGAAAAGCAGGTTTTCTGTCAGACAAGATCTATTTAGCTAGCTGTCTACATGTGAATTACATATTGTAGAGGTCATAATGGGTCTCATATCACCAGTCAGAAGTGAATGTTAATGAAGGATTGCAAAAACTTCAAAGGAAGTGGTTTGAGTATTGGCCTGCTAAACCCAGGGTTGTGAGCTGAATACTTGAGGGGGCTACTTAGGGATCTGGGGCAAAAATCTGTCTGGGGTTTGGCCCTGCCTTGAGCAGGGGGTTGGATTAGATGATCTCCTGAGGTCCCTTCCAACCCTGATATTCTATTAGAACATCACAGTTAAGTTTGTCTTAGCCAGCAAGCAACTCTCCTCCCAACAAAACTCCAAACATTCCTTCCACCTTCCCAGCTCATAATCTGGACTTCAGAACAAATGCAGGATTAAATTATATCGCTTCAATGAAAGATATTAATGTGTTTGTGCAGCTACAAACTACATTCTAACTTCATTAGTCTCCCAAATATTTCACCCATTGTATTATACGCTCTGTTTTTGGAGACAGGAGGATAATTTTTGCTAGTCTGGTAGTCTATGCAACAGTTATAAGCAACAGCTGTAAGCACTTAAAATATATTACCAGAAGCAAAATTGATCTGAATACGTGGCTTTATGCATGTGTATTCTTGATGAAATTCTGTAGCTGAAATCGAAAATGGGGGAGGGGGGAGGGGAAGCTACTCAATTTTCCTTTTTCCTTTAATGGCATTCAGGGTTTTGTACTGGATTGTACTTTCTTGATAGGATTTTTGTTGTCCGGACTCTAATTTGAACTCAGTGTGGCGTTTCAGAGCAGTGATGTAATCTGTAATAAAATGAAGTACTACTTAATAGCAGACAGCTGCATTCTCTGTTAATTTAATTTCCTGAATGGTCAAATGTACGTAACCCTTCAGACTACCTGAGTGCTCTCGAAGTAGGTCACAGAGAATTGCCTGCATGTGAAAGAAGTAGCTGCAGCCGTCTTACAAGTGCAGATTTGAAAAAAGGCCGTTTTGAGCCTCCAGCAGCAGCTGAGCAGCTGATCTCCCTCCGATGGCAAACCCAGTAGGAAAAGACAGGAGCCAATATAAAACTGGCCTTTTCTATTTGTTCCCCCGACACGACCTCAATGCTATGTGGGCTGTGGCTCAGCCGGAGCTAATCTAAGCCAGACACACTGCAAGTCACTGAACGGTGCCAGATGGGTTGAGGTGGAGATGTGAGCTGGGCACTTTCAGCACGCTGAAGGCACTGTAGCCAGCGTCTGTTCACTAACGGCTTCCTAGTCAGGTTGCACAGGACGTATGACTGAGCCTCTGTGATACTTCACAGAAGGAAAGCGCTGGGACAGACGAGTAAGCAGTAGTTTGATGTGCCTTGTGCTGGGTAATAACACAAGAGGACTCCTATTCAGATGTTACTAAACTAGCTCTAGCTTAAAGCAATTATTTACAGAGGTGACGGAAGTGCAGCTTAGCATTCAAGCCATGTGCACACAGACTGACTTCCTGGTGCTGCCTCCAATCTTGTCCCTCCTCCAACCTGATCTCCCTTAAAGTTCCACGCAGGTTGCTATATCGCACAGCTCTACCATTTGGGATTGGTCCTGCTTTGAGCAAGGGGTTGGACTAGATGAGCCCCGGAGGTCCCTTCCAACCCTGATATTCTATGAGAGCCGATTGAAAACATACCTGAGGTACATACCGCAGAAGTATTAAGATCTCATGATCAGTGGAACTGAAGGAAGTTTATGGATCCGCAGTGTCCATGCAGATCCTCTCGGTAGCATTCTGACTCATGATCCCAGGGCTTTAGATGACTATGCTGGCAGAAAACTTGTGGAAACAGAGGCAGAAAGCTGTGGAAACAGAGGCAATGGCAACTTTGCGGCTGAGTAGCAGATGTGCTTTCTCTAACTGAGGATGGGCTGGTCTGCCCACTGGGGGCCCAGGATGGCCACCTGCCATGAGGATTTTCCTCTGGGATTGTGGTGGCTGATGGTGAGCCAGGGCAGGTGAGAAGGACCTTGTGATGGTCCAGCCAGCCACTAAATCATGCCAATAGGGATTAGATATGATCGTCAATCTCTGGCAATGGGGCACCAGTTGTACTCTCGTAGGTTTTTGGAAAGCCTACTGGCATTGTGGGTGTGTTCTGTCTGGGGCCACTTGGAGACTGAGCCAGCACTGTACTTGGGGCGGAGGGGTACACGGCTGTCTTGGTGCGGTTGCTGTGGCCTGCACTCTGTCCTTGAAGTGGACACGGAGGGGCAGCAGGCCCTTTCTGTTATGGGTTGTTAGTGATATCCAAGCAATGGCTACTTCAAGTTGCATCTGCCTCCAAATCCCTTCTTCCTTGGTCTGTTGGTGATCTGACGAGCATAGACCATTACCTTACAGGATTATCAACTTGGTTCCACAGTGCTCTACTGCACCCTGAACGGGGCCACCCCCTAACACCCTACATTGATTGCACAGGCTCCCGCCATTAATCCCCCAGCAGGGTGACTGGGGGGCCCACCAGCCCCCTCAACCCTGGTTACTTCCATGTTGCTGCGATGAGGGCACTGCCTGCCTCATCCCTCCATCCTGGATTTTGGAAAACTGTGTCCACTCCTGTCTTGTTCCCACCCCACACAAGAGAGGATTGGTATGGCAGGCCATTCATCATGTGCTGCTATGAACAGTGCTCCCTTTAACCCTGGTCTGGAGGGTCTCAGAGTTCACCAGGCTAACCCCTGCCCCTGAGTGAGGCACCTAGTACTGCAGCCTCTGGGGGTTTGTCATGGGCTGGTGCTCCTTGATGTCCTAGTCCAAGTGTCTCTCCTCCTATACCAGCCTTTGGGGTGATAGGGAACGGTGCCATGTTTCCCCCATGGCAGTGGGGGGGTCATCTAGCCATCCATCAACAGTGTGGACCCTGCATGGGTCCCAGTGTCTGGGATCCCGGTATTCTCTTGCTGCGTGTGCTGACCAGGTGGCGCATCTGGTAGCTCAAGGAGGGTGATGGCCTTGCAGCTGCAGTGAGGAGGACAGCAAATGCTGTATGATTACCCTTGTTCTTCCCCCATGTTCATTTCAGAGGGGAGCGGCATCAAACCTGGTGCTCAATATTGGTCAGGGTCAGTGGCAGCAGGGTCCCATCTGTGGCCTCAGACCTCCTGGTTAGTCTCTCCTCAAAAGGCTGCTTGATATCTGACCACTTCTTTTGTTCACCATGGCACATGCCCTGCACTACTGAGTCTTAGGCCTGGTCTACACTGGGGGGGGGTCGATCTAAGATACGCAACTTAAGCTACGAGAATAGCGTAGCTGAAGTCGACGTATCTTAGATCGACTTACCTCCCGTCCTCATGGCGCGGGATTGACAGCCGCGGCTCCCCCGTTGACTCCGCATACGCCTCTCGCCCTGGTGGAGTTCCGGAGTTGATGGGGAGCGTGTTCGGGGATCGATTTATCGCGTCTAGATGAGACGCGATAAATTGATCCCCAATAGGTCGATTGCTGGCGGGTAGTGTGGACATACCCTTAGACCTTAACCTTCCCAAGGTGCTTTGGAATCCTCGCTTCCTGCCAATGGACCCTGACATGTGTCAGATCTGTTTTTAAACTAGTAGAGGTCTCCTCCAAGCTAAGATACTTTACTTGAGGCTGCATAGAGGATATATCCACTCTGTGCCTGGTGCTGCCTGCAGATGTCTTGCCAGAGATGCTCATTAATTCTCCATCCTTAAGCCTTCACCACTCAACCTCTCATGATCAATGTTATTTAAACCAACTAACAGAGCCAAAAGAGTCGTCGCCAATACTTTATTTTTGAGCATTGCTAGAGAAGATTCTGCTGGTTGTGTTGTTCCTTTTTCTGTGCTGTACTCAGGGCTCAATCCAAACTTACTGAGGTCAGTAGCAATATCTGGGGCTTTGACCATGTTGCTTTGCCAAAATCCTCTAAATTTTTGAGAATTTGAAAGGAGAGCTGAGATTTCCCCCCCCGCCCCGCAGTTGCTGGGGCTGACTGCTTGAGCCCCTACCATGTTTAGCAAAACGCTCAAGCCACTCCACCCCCATCTTAAAATAAGGGATAGAAAGCTCTTTATCAATTCTCTTGATTATCCCAATTTCGATTATCCGATCTGGTCCTGGTCCCTGTTAGATTGGATAAATGGGTTCCACTGTAAATGTAAAGTGCACCCAAAAATCAACCACAAGAGGAGGGAGCTTGCACAAATTGAAAAAGTGACACTGGTATTTTCAGTAAAATTTAGTTAATAGTTTTTTTTTTCACAAAATCTAAAAACTAAAGATTCCCTGTAAAAATGCACATTCTGTTATCCATGTTTTCCCATGGGAAACGATTTCTAGGATCCCTGCTGATAAGCTATTGGCTCAAAATGTGGCTGACAGATTAGCCATGTGCAGAGGAAGGCTCCGAATTCGTATCTTGCTTCTATCGGCATCAGTGGGCTACAGAACTACCTAGTAAAACTTCTTAGTTTTTGACGTTTCATCTAGAACTACAGTAGGACTGGGAACTAGGGTAACCTAGGAGCCACTCAGCTGTCATGATGTTAATATGGCGAAGTCTCAAACACTGGGGCAATCGTCTACTGGTTTTTACATATATCTTGGACAACATCCCAGCGCAGCACGCTGTCCCAATGCCTGTATGAATTCTTGCTACATGTTTCAACCTCAGCCTCTGAAAGCAAATCCTGAATTGTACCTTTGGCTGTAATATTTATGTAAATTCCGGTCACTGAACAGAAGCCAGCCCATATTAGCTGGGTAGAAGCACGAATTTCAAAGTTTGAAGATCAAGTATTCATCAGAAACATTGCGTTATTTCTGCAGGACAGAGTGTCATAGAAATTAGTGGATGACTAATACAGTCAAGAATTTCCATCTCCTCAATGCTTAAATCTCTGATATCTAAGAGGATGATCCCAGCTGTAATTTAACTTTACTGCAGCTGCAGGGAGAGACTTTTGAGAATGAGGGGTTGGTTTTTTTTGCCTTAAATGCCAAGTGAAAGAAACAGGTGACTCTAGTCAAAATCACTTCACTCTGTCCCTTTAGGTTTCTGTTGGAATTAATTTGCTGTTCATAAAAAGTGCCATATTGTGATAGCCCTGGTAATTGAGATCCCCTATCCACAGAACTGATTCAGCACAGGGAATCTGTCTTGATTCTAAACCTACTGAAGTCAATGGAAAGACCTCTATTGACGTCAGCGGGTTTTGGATCAGACTTTGTGACCCCAATCTGTTGTGGAGGGGTTGAGAAGGTAAAAATGGTTTCCATGGCCATTCAATTTCTTCCTGAGATTTTCAGCAAGGGTGCCCACGTTTTGTGCTACAGAACCTATTAAAATGGACTCTGATTATAAATCCATTCCACATAAGCCACTGGACAGCCACAGCTGTTCAAACATTGATTCATGAGCAAACTAGTTCCTACTGGAAGAAATTAATATTGTCTAAGTGAAGTTAAACCTGTAGGGCCAAACATATCACTGGAATAACTCCACTGAAATCAATGGAAGAATTTGGCCTATTTTGGCTTGTGTAAAAGTTACACACTAAGACAATATGTTTTTTGTTTTTTAAAGGGAACTGTGGGGCACATTTTTTGGAGACTGCTTGTCAGTGACTAATCACTTTTTTGTACTCACATCTGACCTCTGCTTGTTGTGAGGTTTTGTAGTATGGATTGTTTGTTTTAAAACAACTGTTTGTTTCTGGGTCATCTGTAACGTTCCTTCAGGGAGTTTACTGCCTCCATTGAGAGAGCAGGGACAAACCCAAAACTCCGCCATGTGCTCTGGAGGCTTATCCTTTGGCCATCGGAAGAACAGCTGAAAGTTTGTGTCTGCATAAGGCTGAGGTTTCAAATGTGACCAGTAGGGAGCTGAACCCTGTTTAAAAAAAGTTGAATATTTTTAAAAAAAATTCCTCTGATTTTTCTGGGGAGAAACAATTTTTTTAATCATTCTGTTAAAGGCTGTATATTATGGGATTCCAGGTCTGTAAGGGAAGACCAAATTCACAAGGGTTCCCACTGCTCATTAAACTTAGAAGTTGGAGTTTTGCATAAATGTATAGCACCAGCAGTGTGCTAGGCATTTTAGGAAGACCAAGTCCCTGCACACAAGCTTAAAATCTGAATTGTTTTAAAAATGGTGATTTTTAAATTGGGGTCTCAACCAGGTGGGTGGCAAGAACGTGTTTGAATGGGTTGTGGGGTTTATTTTTTTGTTTTTGATTTTCCTGCTGTATCACGGTAATGCGGAATAATGAAGATTCATACCCTGAGCAATGAATTGAATTGGTGTGTTTGTGTGATGGGGTATACCTGGCCTTGCCAGCTCCCTACAGGAGGCCCCTGGGTCCTACTACGCCCTGTTCCAGGAAGCAGCGAAGTATAAGGGGAGCTGCTCCTCAGCTATTGCTGTCCAGAAAAATCTATTTAGGGTCATGTGATGGGGTGGACTAGGCCCAGAGGCCCCTTGCTGGACGCCTCAGTCTCCTGCCACACCTGTCCCAGGAAAGGAGCAGTAGAGGAGTCCTCCAAGCAGCCTAGAGTGGCTGCAGGGAGCAGCCAATCAGGGCCCTGGAGGGCCATATAAAAGGAGCTGCAGAGCCAGAGACAGTCAGTTTCTTGCAGGAGCTGAATGGCTGGACAAAGCAGTCTGCCGGCAGGGACTGGGGAAGCAAGAGATGCTTCTGGCTGGCCAAAGAGACCTGAAACACCATGGACGGCTCAGTGCTGGCAGGGACAGGCACTGAAATACTGCTTGCAGGCTGCTGGACCTGAACTTAGATTTAGATGAACCCTGAGGTAAGGGTGAAGCTTTGGCAAAGGCTGGGGCCGTGGGAAAGTGGCCCAGGGAACTGAAAGTGTTTTAGTTAAAGGGATATGGCAGTACCTGGTTCCTATTCTTAGGGTCCTTGGGCTGGGACTCTCAGTAGTTTTTGGGCCCACCCCCCTCATAGGCCACTGGGGAACTGGCCTACAATTGGACAGTGAGAACCCCCCAGAAGGGGAACTGAACTACTTAGTAGCCAAACTGGAGGCTGGGGCCGGAGTAGACCAAGAGTGTGAAACCATTGCCTCCAGGGAGGAAGCCCTGAGGGTATGGCCTGATACCAGAGACTATTTAAAGACCACAGTCACACCCATCCAGAAGGGTTTTTTTTGCAAGAGGTGGGTGCCACACCATTACAGGTCAATTTGTTTGAGCCAAACCGGGTTTTTAAATTCACCAAAAAAAAATCAGTTATTTGCCCAAATCTAACCACAGCTCTCTTCTATATGGGGAGATTCCAGGGTGACCCTTTCCACAGCTGAACTCATTGTGTCTGGAGGGAAATCCAGGAGAGAGAGAGAGAATGCTGTGGTGAGGAGCTGGCTGGGACATGAAAGCTCTGAAAGTAAAATGGAGGTACCTCTACCAGGGTCAACTGGAGAGGGGGGAAATGCTCCCAAAGGCCCAGTCAGAGCAGGATGTGGTTCCCACACTTTCTCAGCAGGATTGCGGCATCCTGGAGGTGATCCTTCTGGGGGCACCTGAGATGGACATAGTTATACTCCTTGGCCAGGACCATATATAACATGACCTACCACTGTACTCCAGGGTCAGAGTAATAGGCACACCCCAACTCAGGGACTTGAGCAATGACGTACGTTAACTGGTGTCAGACAGGCTGGTGTCTCCTAGTCATCATGATGTCATGGTTGATACCAAAACCTGGTATGGACTCTTCATCAGGATCTGTGAAGCCTGTGGTTTGTCCTGTCAGTTTGCTGATGGCAACATGGTTTACTCCTGGGAGAATTTTGTATTACTGCACATGTGCAGAATTAATGGTCCCTGCAGATTTCTGTGCTTCTCTGCAGAAAAATTACTTCTGACAGGGAAGCAAAAGGAAGCCGCAAGAGCAGTCATGTGCCCCCTCCCCGGCTGTGCAGGCAGGTCAGTTTCGGCACCCGGGGGAGCTGGGCAGTCATGCGTATGTGAGAGAGAGACGCTCTGTACCTCTTGCTCGCTATTGTGGCATGCTAGGCATGGAGAGGGCAGGGCTTTGGGGTGTTTCTGAAGAGGTAGGCATGGGGCAGGCTCTGTTCCCTCAGGCGGAGCAGAATGTAGCAGCCTACCTGCTTAGTGAATTGTTCCCACTGTTCTTAGTGAATTCCCCCAGAAGTATAAAACAGGTGTAAAAATTTTAAGGCTCCTTTACGTTGTAAAGGAGCCTTATTGTAAAGGACAGTAAGGGCTTATAAATGCTTATGGTGCTTTAGTGATTAGAACTGGTCTAAATTTTTGGACTGAAAAAATTTCCTATCAAAACGTGCTCCATGAACTGTTTGCTACTGACCTTCCTGGAGATGGTCAGTAGCCAGTATAAATTTGTGAGTTTGAGTCCCCAGCCCTCACTTGCTCTTTAGTTGCCTATGATGTAACACTGAGCATATAGCTGCATAAATTTGTTGACTAATAACTAGAAGTAAAGGGTCAATACTAGCTACATTACTATTAGACAGAGGGGGGTTGGTGATTTCCTCAAATGCTCCCCACTTCCATTCTCCATTCATTGTATTGTAGTTTAAATAAATTACCAAAATAATTGAAACCAGCTTGATTTATATTGCATTATTTTGACAAAATATATGCAGAATCTTGCAGAATTTTAAAATATTGTATGCAGAATTCTTTATTTTTGGTGCAGAATTTTTTATTTTTTGGCACAGAATTCCCCCAGGAGTAATTGCTGTATAGCAGACAACATACAGAACACCTAATTAACCTTCCTAGGGGCATATAGTGATGTGTTTACTGACAGACAACTGATTCTCATCTTGGCAGGCCAAATGCCCTCAGGGATCATACCGTGGTCCCTGGGGCATGGATGTGCTGGTACAGCACATTTGTCTGAGGATGAACAATTGTTAGCCAGCATCTCAAAGTTCCCTCTCTCATCATGTGAGAGGACAGACTATTACTTCTGCAATCCTCTTACTCTGGGGAAGTGGAGTGATCAGTAAGACTTCAGAACTTGATAGACTTTATTCAATTTAGGTGGAACTAAAATTACCATCGCCTTGTATGTGGTCTATTGTGCTAAAATGTACTATTTAACACACAGAGACAAGGTGGGTGAAGTTACATCTTTTATAGCACCATCTGCTGTTTGGTGAGAGACACAAGCTTACACAGAGCTCTTCTTCAGGTCTGGCTACAACAAAACTGCATTTAACAGACAGCCTCTAGTGTTTCTGTGCCAGAACTCCAGATGGTACTGAATTTTAAAATGTAACTTTCCACAGCATGCTAACAAAGTTTGAACACCAAACACAGCACTGTAACTGTTGTGATGTCCCCTATCAAGTATCAGGCCAATGCCCTCTCAGTGGGCACCTGCTCCCCACTGATCTGGCTAAAAGGTTCTGCAGGCTAGCCTAGTTTCTGCTTTTCTCCTAGTATATCTTATTTTCCCTCATACAAACATAACCCACGTAGATAGAATAATTTCGTCTCTTAGTAGGAGGCATGAAGACAACTAAAGTCAGACAGGCTTCTTAGTCTCTTGCTTCCTTTGTGCTGGAAACACATGGATTCTAACCTGTGTTCTCTACTTCACTCAGTGTCTTTGAACACTGATTCAAAGAAGAGAGCTGGAGAGAGGCAAAATAGACGGTAAAAGGAAGAATTATAAATGAGTGCCTCGATCTGGGTCAGTTGTTTTTAGCCTTACCCGGGCAAAGTGTTTTCCAAACAGTCTTCTTCAAAATCTGCCTGCCATCTGACTGGGGCCATATGACACTTCTCTTGACTAACACCATCAGTAATTTAAAGCAGAATAGAAGCAATGACTAGTTACCTGGCACTTATTGTTAAGAGCAGTGTTGCTGTTTAGAAGAAGTTGCAAAGCAATTAGATGTTACTAATTGTTCTAGTTTCCTTTCTTGAGAGAACAAACAGGGAGTTCAGTCCAGTCTATTTAATATAATTCAAACTCTGAAGCTTTTCCTTACTGGATGCAAGTAGCCACTGATCAGAATTTCCAGTCTGAGTTTGTTACTATATGAACTGCTTCTAGGGAAGACTGTTCTTGAGCAATAAGAGAACCTTACTATGCAATATAATGTTTAGGCTTACTAGAATTCACCCCCAAAAAGTCCTCCTGTCTAGTAACTCGCACAACCAAAATATACGTGTGTGAGAAACATGTGGCTTCAGGCTCATTTCCCTCTCTGAAATACAATAGCTTTGTTTCCAGTGACTGAAAATATTTATATTTCCTACTAAAAGGGGCACTCAAAGAGGGGAGTCCCACAGTTTTAACCTACCAGGTTTTCCTTAGATCCAAGTTGGCAAAATCAATGTAATTCTTCTGATCTACAACTTTTTACATAGTAGAACTAAAGCCAAATTAGGAGACATGGGGGGGGGGGGGGGGCAGTTGTGGTCAGCAATGAGTGGCCACTCTGTGCAGCATGTCCCCACTCCGGACATTGTAAGTTACAATAAAACAAGCATAAGAACTGTAGCTCTGAGTAGAAGTATTAATAATTATTCATATTACCATTGCATCTAGGAGCCTTAGTCATGGGCCAGGACCCCATTGTTCTAGGCCTGGTATGAACACAGAAGAAAAAGATGGTGAGTGCCTCAAAGAGCTTACAACCTAAGTAATGACCTCCCCTATTTTCTTGAACACCGTAGAGGATTTACAGTCAGATGAGCGCAGCTAATGGCAAAACAACATGGAAGAGCCATGCTGTCAGTGCTGCAGAGGGCACCTAGGGTGGCTGCTTACAGGGCAAGATCTGTGGGACAGTGATCTGTTGAGCCCATGGAGTTCAGGCTGTCTGAAAAATGGTAGCTCCACTCCCGGACCAATACACTCTGCTGTCTGCTCCACCTCGAATAGGGGATAATGTGGAAGCCGCCCGAGCTTGTCCTTTTGTGGCATATCAAATTGTAGAGCGATCACTCCAAAAGCTCCGAGGCTTTCGTTGTCCTGCTTGCAGACGAGGGGGGCTCTGTAGGGAAGAATGCAAGCAGCAGTTGGGTTTGCAGGCAGACTAGAGTAAGGCAGGGTGGGGTGAGTTGAGTCTCTGCCTTAGGGAGCAGCCTGCTTTGTGTCTCTGTTTTATCATTCTGAATTCTAAGAAATAAAGTAGCGTCATGCTCAAGCTTCCAGCGAGAGTATTTCATGTGATTATCTAACTTCTCTGCCATGAACATACGAATGGGAGGATCAGGGCCGGCTCCAGGGTTTTTGCCGCCCCAAGCAGAAGAAAAAAAAAATAAAAGCCGCGATCAGCTCTATCGCTGCCGCTTCAGTCTTCGGCGGCAATTCGGCGGCTGGTCCTTCACTCCGAGAGGGACTGAGGGACCCGCCGCCGAATTGCCGCCAAAGACCCGGACGTGCCGCCCCTCTCCGTTGGCCGTCCCAAGCACCTGCTTGCTGGGCTGGTGCCTGGAGCCGGCCCTGAGGAGGATGGGGTTAAAAACCATGAACTTCCTCCTAGTCTAACTGAATGCGCTTCAGATATAGTGGAAAAACATGTCAATGGCACAGTGGCAGAAGGAGTCTACACAGACCAGTTCCACAAAAGTGCTATTTAACATAAACTGAACACAGACTGCTGAAATACATCTTGTCATTTCCCCTCAGTCCCCTGAAACATGACAGCAGCTTTGAGCTCGAGTACTTTTTGAGACTTTGTGCCAAAGCATAATAAAAACTCTAATAGTGTAATTTGTTATAGAGGAAGTAGATTCCACAGGGAAGTGTTGACAATCATACATAAAATGAGATTTGGAATAGGTTGGGTTGCCTCTTCGAATGTGCAGAAGGAGTAATATTTAAATGAATATACATTTAAAGTGACCGTGTCAACCTTTCTCTGTAGCCTTTTTTTTTTTTTTTTAAATGGGCTGAATCCTTTTCTACATCATGGCTCTTCCTTATGGGATCTCTAAGAGCCTACATTGTTGAACAGCCAATGTTAGGGCTAGTGAGCCATCATCTTTATTGCAAGGCATGACTGTTTTACGTACTCCTCACTTTCTGTCCACGTTGTCATATCAATACAGCCAGTGTCTTCTGACTCATCAAGCAAGCTGTTTATCTAATGATACCATCAGCTCCAACTTTCCCTCGTAACTTGTAGGTCCTGTTCACCATCCTCAGCAAATAATTACCACCATTCCCTAATAGGCAAGGCGGTTGATACAGTTAATTATCTGAATCTATGGCCATACAATAATCCACGGTGTGTCTCAACTGAAATATCTGATTGTATTGCACCAATTGCAAAAACTAGTCTGAGTTTGCGGCAATGGAGGTTGGGAGCAGCACACATAATTAAATTGGTAAACACAAAACCCTTGCTTAGTAGAAGCTGTTGGGGAGAATTTCAAACCACCTGGACAAAAGTGCAGTAGACCACCCAACATCTACCCTTAAAGTTAACATCGTGGCAGAGCTGGTCCGGTGCAGAGGGAACTACGTGTTCCAAAAAGATGGCAACATGGGACTACTCCTGGCTCCCTTGGCTAATGTATTGTCACAGTGTAGCCCTGAGTAATGTAAACCAACACTCTACCATGCAAGTGTCTTTTCCGCAATAAATCGTTCTTAGGTAATAAATGTGATGTAATTGAGTAATGTTGCACTTGCACAGAGGGATGAGTCATTATATTCTTCTGCCAACAGAGGGCAGGACAGCCTGGGAGGGAAATACAAGCCAAGCACATCAAATTCTGCATAATAAGCAGATGAGCTTCAGTAATAACAATTCAGGACAATTGAACCTCACTTCCTTTTCTGAACATGAGCTTTCTGCTAATTTCTACTTTCTGTGATTCTTCTTTTTAAAGAACTCATCCAACTGTCTCTCACATTGGGAAGGCCTCGCTTTGAAATGTTTGGACACCCTGGGGATAGGGATAAATCTCCAGTCTTCACTGGCTATGGTATATCTTGGCTAGAGTCAGTTGCATATGGTAGTAGTGACATGCTCATTCACCAATAAGTGAGGGAACTTGCTGGCTAATCATATATTCAAAAGATCACGTATTGAGCTTTCTCCTGTGCTTCTCACTGTGGTAAATTTCTAATGGGGGCAGAGGGAGTTTCATCATGAATGTAGCAAAGGAAAAAAAAACTTTATTTTCTAAACTGGTCATTGACCCTCAAAACTGACATCCAGTCATAAAAATAAATTGATAGAGATGTCTGGAAACTGCTTTTGTGTGTGTATGCTGGACACTGGAGCCCCTAATGAGGAAGCCCTTCTAGTACATATATTCTGTAATACAAAACCTGCTAGCATGAACACATTAGTGTGGTAGAGAGGAAATAACTAACATTTCTTTGTAACTACTTACCCTGGTACCACAAGAATTCTATCTTGGGTATTTATAGGGTCCCCATTACCTAATATTGGAATGACTGTCTTTTAATGTATTTAACCTCACAGCACCCCTGTGAGGTAGGGAAATGCTTGATCCCCATTTTACAGATGGGGATCTGAGTCACAGAGAGGCTAAGTGACTTGTTCAAGGTCACACAGGATGTCTGTGGCAGAGCAGGAACTTGAACCTTGTCTCCCAAATCCAAAGCTAGTGGCCTACCCACTGGAACATCTGTTACTCTAGCGGGTATAGTGGATTGCACAGCAAAATCAATAGTCAGGAATATAGGCTACCTCATGTTGTCAATGCCTATTTCCTTTTGTGAGCTGTACATAAGTGAAGGTACACGGCTGCCCATTGGGAAATCTGCTGCTAGGAATGGTTAGTCTTTGTGGTTCCTATTTGTAGTAAAGTGGTTGTTACAGGGTTGCTCAGAGCATTATGGGTTGGATGCTTACTTCCTTTTTGGTTGTTGGTGGTTTCCCTCGCTCTGTTTGCAATTAAATCAAGCGGCAAGTTCCCAGCCGGCAGTTCTGTAAATGGACTTGCACTGAGCAGTCTCTTTACAAAACTATTGTTCAGAAGGGAGCTTTTTGGTGTTTTGGTTGCAACAGTTATTGACGCACAATCCCCTCTTTACAGAAAGACTGTCAGCTCTCTTTGCTTCTCCCATGAGTGCAGCAGGTAACAGGATCTTTTCTTGTGCAGGTGTTGACTAACAGACATCTATGTGAATGATAGGCTTGTCTATCTAACTAAGCAACTAGATGTAATTTAAGTATAAAAATTTGCTGCTGCTTTCCACTGGGTCTGACAACCAGACAGACTTTGCTCTGCTCAGAACAGCACGAACAACATGAGACGATCATGTCGTGGAATAACGAAGAGATAGCATTTGGGTTAGTGGCCAGCACCACGATACTCATGCCTGCAATAAGCCACGTAAGGTGAAATTACAACTCTATTGAAGTCAGTGGGAGTTAACCGTTGACTTCAGCAGGGCCAAGATTTCACCCCTATGATGTTATTACTTCACAGCTAGTGTGTTACAATTTGCTGGGTATTTTTTTCACTTCCATTCTGCAGGGCTGTGGTATAAGTGCAGGAGCTCACAATTGTGCCCACAAGCACCCTCATGCTTTGTCGACTGTTTCTCATTCATAGAGTGCCCTCTCTGAAGTAATCCATAAAGCAACAGGCCTCTTTTTCCTTCCAGTCAGCCCTTAAGACTCATCTCTGCCATGATGCCTATGGTAAGTTTCAAAATAAGTGAAGAAACAGATAGGCCAGCCAGGAGTATGTTGTTGTTCATTACTGTTTTTGTGGTAGCACCTACCATGCGCTAGGCATTGCCAGACACTCAAGAATGGCCAGATGTTCAAGAGACTGGCCCCACCCTGAAGAACTCAGTCTAATGACGTAATTGATGTCTTGCTTATTCAGTTAAGGCTGCTCAGTGAGAACAATGTGCTGACCTATCACATCCTTTGCAAAAACCCAGCACTTACCCTGTTCGTTGACTTTGTGTTAAAGGGCCTTGGAAATTGTACAGTGTGTGTATGTAACTCTTCTGTCTTCATCAACGACAAAGAAATGCATATTTCATCACACCACCCTTAACACTGATGGAAGCTAAATTTATCTTCACAGTAACGTCAACAGGCCCTCTCAGAAGTCCAGAGAGGCCCGGGCCACTTCCAGCTTTTGAGGCCTCTAGCCATAATAAAAATAAAAAATGATGACACATGAAAAAAAAATAAGGCACCAAAAAAAGTCAGACATAATTTGAATATTTGTTTATTTAACACATGCTTTTCTAGCCTTTTTCTGTACAAATGCGCTAATTGAGGAAAAATCTAGCTTTCGTGCAATGTCACAGTTGATATTAAGCATGGTGAGCCCATTCAAATGCTCTTGTCCCATAGTTGAATGGTGATAGTTCTTTACCTGCTTCAACACGTTGAAGGTGCGTTCACCTGAAGCCACTGATGCAGGCAAACTGACAAATACGCAATGCAATTGTGATATTAGGAAACACCCCAGAGAGTCCAACTTCGAGTATTTCTTGAAGCAATTCCTTTGGCTTGCAATCCAATTTAAAGTTCATGGAATATATTCATTTGAGGAAGATGTCCTCATCACGGAGATCTTTTGAGATTTCTTTGTTGTACTGTTGCTGAAATTGTTCAGCCGCAGAAAGTAGATCTTCATTACTCAGTCTGTTGAACTGCCAAAGAAACCCCCAAAGGGGTACATTTTAGTTGCAGTGACTCAAATCAACATGTAAGACCTGATTTAATAGTGTTTGCCAGCACTCCCCTGCCTAAGGGTTGGCACCATAGACAGCTTGCCAGCATTCCTTTGCCTATGGGTTAGAGCTATAAACTGCTTACAGGCCCTGCCTAGGGCCTCTTGACCGTCGGGAGTTAACGCAGTCACAAAGGCCATGACGCTGCACCTACTCTGCTAATTCCCCCAACCATAGGCTGCGATCCTGGTGACATACTGAGTCGTGCCCCTCTCTCCAACCCAGAGGGGGAGGGATGACTGCACCCCCACTACAGGGGGATATGATAGAGGTCTATAAAATCATGACTAGTGTGGAGAAAGTAAATAGGGAAGTGTTATTTACACCTTCTCATAACAAGAACTAGGAGTCACCAAATGAAATTAATAGGCAGCAGGTTTAAAACAAACATAAGGAAGTATTTCTTCACACAACGCACAGTCAACCTGTGGAACTCTTTGCCAGAGGATGTTGTAAATGCCAAGACTATAACAGGGTTCAAAAAAGAACTAGATAAATTCATGGAGGCTAGGTCCATCAATGGCTATTAGCCAGGATGGGCAGGGATTGTGTCCCTAGCCTCTGATTACCAGAAGCTGGGAATGGGCGACAGGGGATGGATCACTTGATTACCTGTTGTGTTCATTCCCTCTGGGGCACCTGGCATTGGCAACTGTCGGAAGACAGGATACTGGGCTAGACAGACCTTTGGTCTGACCCAATATGGCCGTTCTTATATTCTTGTCATCATTGACATAAGGAAGACATTGACCCTATAATGCTGCTCGGCATCAGATTCAGTAGGTAAGTTGCGATTGGTGGAGAACTTAGATGAAATGCCAATATTTTGCACTACTAATTTGGACTTAGTCAGGATCGCATCCCATTACTCATGAATCTGTTGAATGTCATTGATAAGACTTTCAATGTTATCCCTCTCAACATCCAGTGTAGCATTGCGTGCTTCAGTAACCAGATTAGTTTGGTGGATCATTGTAAGTAGCTTCATCCACAAAGATGACATCAGAATGCATTCAAATTTGGACATGTGCTTCTGAATAGACTGAAGTTCAGTTTGAGCCTGTGAAGTGAGATTGAGAGATTCAAGCTCATTTAAAGCCTTTCTCACTTAATTCAAATGCTGTGCAACTGTTGAACACCATCAATCCTTGCAGACCATCTAGTTTTGGACATCCCATGCAATGAAACAGGAAGATATTGCTTCAGAATTTCCCACCTTTGTGGACTGCTACTGAAGAGATTGTACATTTGCAGAACAGTTCCAAAGTAAGTAATTGCTTCCTTGCATGATTCAGCACAGTCAACACCTACAAGGTTTAGTGTGTGGTTTCCACAGCTGGAGAAAATAGTTTGAATTATGCTCAAGCAGAACTGCTTGTACATCTTTGTACTTCCCAGCCATATTAGATCCATTGTCCTAGGCTTGACCAATGCAGACTTGAAAATCTAACTTAAAACCTTCTAGAATTGCTAGTACTTGAGCAGCAATTTCTTTTCCAGTTTTTCTTGTGAAATTTATAAAACAAAATAAACCTTTCTTCAACTGAAAGATTGTAGACCGCTCAAAATTTAACATATCGAATAACCATAGTAGTCTGTTCCTTGAGAACAATCTGGAGTGGCATCAACAATGATTGAAAAATACTCGGCATTTCGAATCTCATCAAGAGTTGTTGTTTGTGCAAATGACCCACATAGCTCAATAAACTCATTCTGTATGCGTATGGAGAGATAATGGACTTGCATGTGCTTTTGAGACTCTTGTGATTCTCGAACACGTTAACATGCTCTGATAAAAGTGAGTCATGTTTGCTGAGGAGCTCAACTATGCCTAGAAAGTTTCCATTTGCACAATCACCAATACATTGACTGGAACCAAAGAAAGCCAATCCCCGCTCAAAGAAAAAGGATGACATTCAGGATGTGCTCAAGACGTTTTTTCCAGTCATTAGTTTCTTTAGCGAGTTCAGTCAAGAGTAAATTCTCAACTGAACTTTCAGCTGATGCTGCCTTATTGGCTGATTCCCATGCAACAGTTTTCTTTGTGACGTTGAACTCTCATGTGATGGTGTTCAGTCTTTCAACTTCCTCCAAACTCTGTTGATGCTCCATCCTGATTGATCAGAGAGAACTGATGCATTTGCAGCACTTTTGTTCAAAATGAAGCAGGGTGCACAGTACAGAGATTTTTTCCCATACTTCAGGATAACCAGTCTCTTGAGCAGGTCTCACCATTTGGAAGAGTTTTTGTCAGCAGACGAGTAGGGAAAGCTTGATTATCAGCATCTCGTGGAATGTTACTTGGAATTTCAAAATAACTAATTTGAAGAAAAGATTGCATTTGGGCAGCATTGCTCTTGTCGATAATTCCAATGTCAGTCACAGTCAAACCTGTAGTACTCATGACTTGCTCTTGCTGCGTAAGATCTACATCTTCCTGTTGCTGTTGAGTTTCTTGATCATACACAGGATCTTCTGCTGCATCTGTTACTGTTGGCACATCTCTTCTTGACTACTGTCCTCATGTTCAGGTATTGGCATTGAAATATCACCTGCAGTTGCGGAGTTTTCACTATCTGTAGCATTGTTTGTTGGGTAAGGTGCGTTTTCCAGTTGTTTGAGAAATTAAGTTATTGGCTTTGAGCTCTTAGCTGCTGCTTCACTCAGTTGTTTTCGCCGTCTCTTGCTTGCGCCACTTTCAGATCTCCTCTTCATAGTGATCTATGTGGTCAATCTGTCGCCTATCCACACTTGATATATTCTGCTGTAAATAAGTAGCTTATCTACACTTGAACTCTTGTACTGTACACATGTACACAAATGCTGAATGGTACACTGTGTCAAAGCTGAATCCCCACTCTGTCACTCCGAATGCAGAAGTGGGAGCCGGCAAGGATTTTAAAAATTAATACTTGCCACTCCAGACTTGTATTACACTCCCAAGGTTACAGCTTCTCTCTGACCTTGGCTTGGTAAACGCTGCCACCACCCAAATGCAACAAAAAACAAAAAACCCTTTGAACCCAGGAAGGAGCACTTGGGAATTCCTCCCTGTGGCGTACCCTCAAGCCCTTTCACTCCCCCCTCCAGGGAAGAGCTGAGAAAGAAAACAAAGGAAATTAGCTGTGGTTACCAGCTAATCAAACATGCACAAACCTCTTAGGACACCAAAAATCCAATCCCGTTCTTAAAAAAGGTAAATTTTATTAAAAACAAAAAGGAAATTACATCTGAAACTTAGGCTTTTTGCTAGAGCTTAAAAGAAACAATTACAAAAATTAAGCACCCAAAATAGCTTTCTTGGGGGTTCAGCTTAAAGGTTACAAGCAAACAAAAGCATCAGGGGTTAGCACAGAGGAGATCCACAAGCCAAAATAAAGAATAAACCTGATCACATTTATCTAAACGTTCCCTATCCAAATGATTCCTTCTAGGTATGGAAGATAATTTTTTATACCTGGTTCAAACCTTACCCAGCATTTCTGCGTACAGCATTGCTGCTCTGTTCCTGCAGCCCAGAGAACAACAAAAGGAAAGTTTCTTTCCTAATTTGAAAAGTTCTACCTTCCCATTGGCTCTTTTGGTCAGGTGCCCACTCCTTTTCTTTTACCTGTAGGCTTGTTAACCCTTTACAGGTAAAGCAAGCAGAGAAGAGTCCAAGAGGGATTTTACAACTGGCTGGCTGGGTGTCCATCAAAGGGAGCTACTCCCTCATCCCCCTTCATGTATCACATACACAAATGCTGAAAAGACTTAAAATGCAGGAATACTAATTCAGAACACAAAATGAAACAGTCAGACAGGTTATTATCCTTATCACTGAATCAAAACTCAAGCAAGCAAGGTATAATATAACAGGCTGAGCTGAAGACAAAGGGATGATATATATAATAAACACAGACACGGATACAGACAAAGGGATAATGTCCAAAAATTTCAAACGTTTCCTCACAAAACTCACTGTACAAGACTGTCCTCACAAATTTTCACCTTGAATCTGGACCTATAGACTACGAAAGCCTATGATGATGGCCAAGCTAGGGCTCAACCAACCAGTCACCTATTTTAGCTACCATATGGAAATGATAATGAGGAATTCTCACACACAAATAATTCCTTAGTCAACTAGATGTAAAACTATAAAGACTCTAAAATGTAACAATTCTCTACCTTTCAACACGCACTTGATCCAGCACCGGCCACTAGTAGTGGTTTGTTTATATAATCCGCTGAGCTGAGAGGACACGTTCATCACAGTCTAATCGTGTGCCATCAGAACCGATATATTTTTATTAATATTTAGGAACATTTTTAACTCTTTAATATGACAAAGTCTATATCAGTTAACAAAAAAATTCTTTCCAAATCACATCTCTTATTTGCTTAAATTTGCAGCTCTAAGCTGAGCGAGTGTGTCACATTTTGGTCCGAGAGGGATGTGCATAAAAACAAGTTGCAAAACGTATCAAATGCCAAAAAATTAACAAGTGTCTAAATTTGAGGTCCCCTTTGAGCTTGAGGCCTAGGCCAAATGGACCTCCTGGGCCCCCCCCCTCTGATTGGCCCTGAACATCAAAATATAAATAAAACAATTGTGAAAATACTCCTTCCAACTTATATATGCACGTACATAACTGTCCTGAAATGCAAGTCCACATACATACATGCATTTTAACATTGTACACTTTTCTATGAATTTGGATATTGTGGTGTGTAGTGGTGCAGGTGGCCCACTCCAGCAGGGCGGGGGCAGAAGCAGCCAGGGAGGCTGTGGAAACCTGCAGCTAATTAGGGCGAGGCTTGTTAGGAGGCAGCTGCTGGGGCAGCCTAGATATAAGGAGCAGCCCAGCAGAGCAGAGAGGACTCTCTCCCTGACCAGCAAGGGAGGAGGACTGGCTCCCAGGGATAGCACCGGAGATAGAGCAGAGCAGTGCTGGGCAAGCTCAGGGGAGCGAAGGGTGAGCTCTGGCCTGTGACCTGCTAGGCTGCAGGCTCCTGCCAGAAAGGGCCAAGAAGGTACAAGGGCCAAGGGGAAGTGGCCCAGGGATGATAGGCAGACAAGGGGAGAGAAGGAGGGTAGAGAGGCTGCCGCTAGAGGGTCCTTGGGTCAGGACCCAGAGTAGCGGGCGGGCCTGGGTCCCCCCCTTGCACTGCACCTGGCCGCGGAGGAGCATGGCCAATACAGACTGCAACTTGCTCCTGAAGTGAGGGGCTAGACTTTGGGTTGTGGTTGGCCTCTGCAGCAGGCGCAAGCCAAAGGACAGCCATGACCCCCGGAAGGGGGGGTGAGAAAGAAGTAGTGGGCACTGCGAGAAGGCAGTGTCCTGAAGAGGTCACCGCCGAGTGGGGGAGCAATGCGGGTCCGAAACAGTGGAATAGAGCAGACAGTGGGCAAGACACCACCCACAGAGGGTGCTCCAGAGCTGGACTGAACTAATTCCCGGAGCAACCAGCAGGAGGCGCCAGCGGTGGTGAGTCCGCGCCGTTACACGGTGGCATGTGTAAGCCGCATTCATGAAGCAGGACCCCATTGGACTAGGCACTGTACAAACACGGACCAGAAATTCTCTGCCCCAATGAACTTAGTCTTAAAGAATGCAACATTATTCTCAAGAAACAATAAGTACACGTCCTCTGCCATTAATTTTACTATGATAAACATATTTCAGTGATATTTTTCACTTTAACAGTATCTCTTAAAAAGAAACTCTTTAGATACCAAAATCAAGGTAACAAAAATAATACTTAGAAAATACATGGATCAGAGTTAAGGTTGTTGTGATGAAATATGGATTTCATTGTACTTGATGAGAATGCATGGGCTATGTAAGATTTATGATGTCCTTAACTATTCATTTCCTTGCTCTTCTGTGCATGAACTTTGCAAATAATAAGATAGGTAGGGCTGGGCAAAAAAAAAGTTTTAGCAAATAGATTTTTGTATTGTTCCAAAATTCATTTTTTGGGGACTCAAACTATTCACAAATTCAGGTTGAATTCAATGAATAGTTTCCCCTTAAAAACAAATGAACAAACCTGTTTTTTTAAATTGAAACATTAAGTTTTGACTTTTTTTGTTTCAATTTTTCATTTTTAAATGCCATTTTGTTTTCCTATTTTGACTAATTAAAAAAAACCCACAAAGGGTGAAAAACACCTGAAAATGGCTGAACCGAAACAAAAAGCTCAAAGTTGTTTCAAGTCAACTGAAATATTTTGGTTAATTAGAAATGATATCTGTTTGAGGTTTTTCATTCAACAAAAAATTTTGGGGGATGAGAGGCGCAAGCTTTCTGGTGTAATCAAACCAGATTGTGTGCTGGGTTTTTGTTTGTTTGTTTGTTTGTGAAGAGGGTGATTCCACCTGCAAACGGAAGAATCAGCCATTCTGTCGTTAGAGCTGAGTGGTGAGCAAACGGTCATTCAGCCTCTCTCTTTTTAAATAACTTTTCTTTTGCTTTTGGAATTTCATTTTTTATGATGCCTCCATATAACCTGTCAATGCTCAAGTCTCTGAATCTTCTCCCTGGGGAGCTTATTTAACATTTATGTTTGAATTATAAATATCTGACTATAAATGTTACAGGAAAACATACTACTTATTCTAAAGCACTTAAGCAGTCCATTAGGTTGCACTTCCATATATTTTTCACTACAGTCAATATATACATCCAGTGATTTACAACTTTCAGAGATGCTATTTCATTCCGGTTGCTAATAGATATGTGGCCCAAACAAGTAAAAAGTCCTCCAGTCTGGAATGGAAAACTTACATTCTATTTTTAAGGACAAAAAGTAAAGGGGAATATGTAGCTACTGAATTTCTAATGTAGTTTTTTCAAAGGGCTGTCTGAGGCCTCCATTTTGCAAACCTTACATATGTGATTAACTTCATACATGCTTATGGATAATGCTAATTTACTGACTTTTTTTTTTTGCCATGATTACGCTTCCTTTTGGGAAGTTTCAAAAATGTTATGATGGGGTGAGGGGAAACTTTCTGTCTCTGCTTTTCTATTCCACTCCTAGTGCTAAAGAAGTGAACGTAACCATTTTTGACTAAACATTCCAAAAATTGCATCACTCAACAGAGACCAGACATGGAAGACTTCTGCCTAAGCTCACAACATTCCAAAACGTTCACAACTTAACACGGAGTGTTCAAATACAATAGGTTTGCCAACCTTAATTTATAGTGGCTTTTATGCACTTGAGCTACAATTCTTATTATATAGTGTTCACGGCTATTTGTATAGTTTAAAAAAATACTATAGTATTCTAAGGGATCCTATAGTTTAATACCTCAAGACTACTCTTATAAGATTGAAATAAATGTGCAGATTAATTGGAAAAATACCTCTCTTCTAAAAAGCAATGTGAATGTAATATTTAGTTTGACACCCCTTTTTGCAGATGACTCAGTATTGTCTAGTCAGCCATCACGCATAGATGCAGCTTCCAGCCCTATGGGACAGCATTGGTTGTACAGTCATATGCATTCTATTACTTAATCTGGAACAAAACAAGTATTTTCCTGAACTCCAGGCTTCTTAGTCAATAGCAAGAATATCTCCATTCATTATGGACTGGGTTTGACTTAGCTATTGTGCCTTTGTGTGTAATTTCCTAGGCTTTTTTAAAAAACAAACAATACAAATAAACAAATTCCATTATATGGTATCCTATTGACACCCACATTAGTCACCAGTAGGGTTGGAAGCTTTAGATCTACCACACAGAGCGCTGCCACCTGAGCTCATGAAGTAACTGATTGAAGTAGTAGGTTGTCATCCTCTGTGTGGACCAGCACTAAAGTGGGGTTGGGACAGCTTGCCAGTGAATTTCACAGATATTTGTTGACAACAGAAGAATGGTGAGACTTGGGAATCATGGGTTCCATTCCAGCCTCTGGAGAGGAGTGTGCTGTAGGGGATACAGACTCTTGTGACCATTTCCCCCCAACTTTTACCCCCTTCTTCCCTGGACGTTTCAACCTTTCCTTCTTGCAGTCCTGTTTCTTCCCCTCGTCTGGCTCCCAGTCCCATTCTCCTCACGTAAGCAGTCTGTCTCCACTCCTCAGGTTTCTCATCTCTGTCCCAGTGTCCTTGCCTACCCTGTCCCAGTTTTCCCCAGCTCCCCATCTGACAAACTAGCAGTACCAGTTTTCATTTCCCTCTATCAGGCTCCAATCTCTCTCTTTCCCCACCCCGCCCCTCCCAGGTCCTTGTCCCTCTCTATTCAATCTGCTCTCCCTCTATGTCCAGCTCTAATCTCCTGTGCATTTGAATCTGATAGCTGCTTCCTCCTCCCTATCACTGCCTGGGCATCAGCAAGAGAGCATTGAGAGCACAGCAGAGACCATCTTCCTGTTCTCCATTCCATTGCTTGCTCCTGGCATAACATAAAATTGAGCTGCAACTGCAGGGAACTTTCTATTTGATCCCTTGCAGCCCTGGGCAGGAGGCTCCATGTGGAAGGAATCTTGGGAGAATTGAGTTGAAACTCTAGCAAGCTTGTGAGCATGTATGAACTGTGATTTCCCCCCCCTCCAAAAAAAGCTTGTAACTCAGTCAAATTGGGGTGGATTCTAACAGGGATGACAAAATGCAGATCTCTGATACAAACGCCACCCTGCAACTAGAAGTGAAGTCTCTGAGAAGCTCCTGTGCCCCCATGTTTTGGTGAAAAGGAAAGGTCAGTGGGCATCTTTAACATGAGCCAAACACTTTCCCCGAGCCTCATTCTTGGATACGACTGAATCGTTCTGGCTGAAATTTTCCAAACCATTTCAGCCCAAGGCAAGCACCTGACAGAAAATTTCAGTCCCAATGGTTAAAGTTTGGTAAAGTTATAAGCAACTGGAAATAGGGTCTTATTGTAGGAAGCGTTGGGTCATTTTAATAATGGTGGTGCTACCAGTTCTGCCGGTAGTGTACCATAGCAATAACTCCTTTGCTCATGTCTGCTCCCCTGTCCCCCATACCCAAATGTCCTAATATTCACTCCCCTTCCCTTTTCATGTGTTATTTCCCCTCCCACCACCAACTCCATTAAGTTTGGATGTTTGCTTCCTTTCTATCTGACGCCCACTCCACCAATCCAATGATTCCAGACCGTGAGCTGCAATGCAGAGAGCACGTGTCTCTTGATGTTATTAGGGTTTCCTGTTTGGTACTATTTACCCCCAGCTGTCGGGAGGAAGAGGAAAAGTCCCCCAACAGTCTGCATCTGAAACTGTTGCCATTGCAGTGTGTCAGCAGGCATAAAGCATTCCAGCCCGCCTGTGACCACCAACGGTGGGGGGCGGAAGTGGGACCTTCTGAGTGAAATGGACTCTCTGTCACGCTTCTTGTGTCAAGGTTACAATACTGTCAGAGCTTCCGTTGAAATGGAACTCAAGTCGATTAACAAATTGGCTGGAGTACTTTAAACGTCCTCCCTTTGTTTCCTGGTGTGTTTTGTCAGAACAGGCAGGATTAGGTAGCTGAGAGAAGTTGTCCTCCCCATTAATGAGAGTCTTTCAGAAGAAAGATCTCTTCAGAGTTAAATTAGCAAATAGAATATCGATTGGATGCAGCTTTGGTGGGAAGGAGCAACAATCATATCTCTTGAGGTTTACTTTTCAATGACTGTTAATAAGAACCCCACCAGAGGCAAAGGGACGAGCTTGAGCTCATTAACCTTTGCTGTAAAAAGAAGGTTCCTTTCCTCGGTATAATTTAGAAAACACAAATCAGAATGACACTATGAAGCATGAAGGTGCCTCTAGAGGCACATGTGGACACACAATGAGGTCCGGGAGGAAGAGAGGTTCGTTTGAATGACTGCGCTTTATCACTTTTTGAAACAAACCCACAGATACTCTATTTTTAGTAATGTGGTTTTTTTTCCATATTCAAACAACATTCAGCCATTAGTTGGAGACCAATGAAAAGTAATAAAAGCAATCCAGGTTTCCAGAAGGCATCCTGCTTAGGACAAATTCTGAGCTATTTATTTCCTTCCCAGGCCATGATTTGAACTAACACAAGCGGTGGTCCCAGAGCCATCCTACAAGACTAGAGGTCAGTGTTCTAAACTAACTAATCGTTTGTTTCACATAATAGTGCAGCCATAAGGGAAAATCTTCATGCCCCTGATGGAACCTAAGATGTACTGGAGTTTTTGTTGTGATTGTTTCCCAACACACATGGCAAAAATGCGTATCTTCAGTCTGGATGACTTCTCTTAAATTACAGCAAATGACAAACAGAACAAAGAGACTCACTGGATTTTATCTTTTTAGACTTTCATCATGAAAACACTAAAGCATGTGAGAAACTTAACACATCATTAGTCTCCAGTACTTCTATGAACTCAAGGAATGTCTAGTTACTCAGGGTTGCAGGATTGGGCTTCTGCGCTCAGATTCTCCGTCTTAAATATCTTAAGAGCTCTGCTCCTTAAACAGGGAGACAGACTTCTAGTTAGTCCATATAAAGACGGACAGTACACAGAAAATAGAATTCCATACCACAGTTCTATAAATCATTTGCAGCTAAATTAGAAGCATCTTTTACCAGGGGAAACTGATGACATCTGAGAGTGAGGCGGTAAAAGTGGCACGTGAAGGAATTTTCAGGCCTGTAACAATCCTACAGTATCTGACTCAAGGAGCCTTCACTGCCTTTTTTATTTACTTTTTTGATTATTCAGTGTTGAAAACAAATTGCTTAACAAAATGTCTCCTCCACCTGCCCATGCTGTACAAAATGCAATTGTCAGAAAAGTGAATTTTGTAAAATGGTATGTAGTTACTTTCCCCCCAGTAATTTTCAGAGCTAACTTTCTCAGTTTCCCAGTCAGAAGATGTTCCATGCCAGCACTACAAAATCAACCTGGGGAGGGGAAGAATTCATTTGTAGTGTGTTTGCCTCTTACAACATCACTGCTAATATAAATTCTGCCATTGGAAGTTAACAATTGTGTTGATATGTCTATCTTGCTTATAGACTCATAGACTTTAAGGTCAGAAGGGACCATTATGGTAATCTAGTCTGAACTCCCGCATGA
This sequence comes from Terrapene triunguis, assembly GCF_002925995.2. Lineage (NCBI taxonomy): Eukaryota > Metazoa > Chordata > Testudines > Emydidae > Terrapene > Terrapene triunguis. Next base: position 61,161,202 of record NW_020664413.1, on the reverse strand, counting down.
TGTAGGCCACAAAAGCTGACCCACCCAGTTTCCCTTATCTCAGCTGTTGAAGTCTCCAGATCGTGATTTAAAGACTTCAAGTCGCAGAGAATCCTCCAGCTTGCGACCCCTGCCCTATGCTGCGGAGGAAGGCAAAAAACCTCCAGGGCCTCTGCCAATCTACCCTGGAGGAAAATTCCTTACCGACCCCAAATATGGCAATCAGTAGAACCCCGAGCATACAGGCACTTATGCAGAGTGTGACAAAGTTCCTCCTCTATCTTGGTGGGTCCTGCGCTTATTGGCAGATTTTCTTGCCTCAGAGATTCACCATGTGGGTTGGGGAACAGCCCAGAGACCTTCCCCTCTGGAAGAACCCACATTCCAGGTCAATTGGGAGGTTTGGGGGGAACCCAGGCCCGCTCTCTACTCCGGGTTCCAGCCCAGGGCCCTGTGGACTGCAGCTGTCTATAGTGCCTCCTGTAACAGCTGCATGACAGCTACAACTCCATGGGCTACTTCCCCATGGCCTCCTCCAAACACCTTCCTTATTCTCACCACAGGACCTTCCTCCTGGTGTCTGATAATGCTTGTGCTCCTCAGTCCTCCAGCAGCACACCCTCTCACTCTCAGCTCCTTGCGCCTCTTGCTCCCAGCTTCTCACACTCACACCACAAACTGAAGTGAGCTCCTTTTAAAACCCAGGTGCCCTGATTAGCCTGCCTTAATTGATTCTAGCAGCTTCTTCTTAATTGGCTCCAGGTGTCCTAATTAGCCTGCCTGCCTTAACTGGTTCTAGCAGGTTCCTGATTACTCTAGTGCAGCCCCTGCTCTGGTCACTCAGGGAACAGAAAACTACTCATCCAGCGACCAGTATATTTGCCCTCTACCAGACTCCTGTACCCCACTGGTCTGGGTCTGTCACAAGAGTTACATTGGCTCTCCGGTGCTGTTAACAGGAGTAGACATGTATTTGTCAGTAAAGTAAGCAGATATGACTCAAAGACACACAGGGAGAAGATAATCTGTGCCAAAGACGAAAATGTGGTTTTTTTTTTATGGACATTTTTTTGGACTAAAATTGCTGTTTAAAGTGCAATTACAGTCAGAACACTGTCTAAAGGGCAACTCAGTGTTCCACATTTAAATGTCTTCAATTATTTTTTATTTAAAATTCACTCACTTTCCAGTTAATGGAATTTTCTTTTTCAAATGCCACCCCTACAAATTCACCTGGCCAGTAAAATAGATTCCCCTCAGTTGCGATAAACTATGGTGGACCTCCATAGACCTCAGCAGAGCTGTGGTGATATATACCAGTTGAAGATTTGGCCCTGCAACTGAAAAAGCAATATATGTGTGCATGGTGGTAGGTTGGACATCCTCTTAAGTCCTTGGCATCAATTCAGAGGTGATATGAAGTTGTGTAAATAACTCTTACACTAACTTACTCATGTAAGGGAATTAAACAGGTGTCACTTGACTTCCACAAAGCAGGAAGATGCAAGTCAAAATAGAGAAGGTCCTTCTTAAATTTACACCTTTCTGCATCCCTCCCCACCCCTCAAGAGCTGCCCTTGTAAGTTCGGTGGTCGGAAGAATCAGAGGGATGGAGCTCTGTGCTCCCTCTATTGGGGAGAAGGGGAAAAGCCAGCCCCTCCTGGCATTATTTACATCTTATTTAGCCCTAATTCCACCTACTGAGATTTGTTGTTTTAGATGGTATTTATCCTAAATAGATAATTTAAGGGGATGATAAATAATTATCCTTACTGTCTAATGGAAGGGCATTGGAACTAAGCGGGAAATACTCTGGGTGAGGGGTCACCATAACTTTACTAGAAAGAACTTTGCATAATGAAGCTTGGGCACAGGAAAACAGAATGAGAGAGAGCTGTGGTTGGAAACGAGGAGTGCTCACCTAGGGTGTATGGAGTCTGTCTTGCTGTGGCTTCTCCATCTGGAGATCCTGTGCCCTGCATGGTGGGATCTACAGGATGGCTGGACCATTGGCAATGGCAGGGCGGGACAGAACAGAGCTGACTCCGTGACAAGGCCCAGTGGAGCAGTGGTAATGGCATCTGGCATTTCCTAACTTTCAAGTGCTTAACTTTGCAGCCTTAATAAGGTTCTTTTAACAAAGGGTATGTGGGTTGGGGGATGGGAAGTAGGGAGAGATGTAGGCAGAGTACCAGAAAAACTTCCTGGCTGTGATCTGTACAAGAGCCTTTTCAAGGGAAGTGGTGGGATCTCTGTCATTTGGAATATTTAAAACCTGACTGAACAAATCACTGGAGAATATATCTTGGGGAATAATCCTGCATTGGCCCTTGGCAGATTGGTGGGGTGTGACCCAATGTGCCCATTCTATTTCTAAAGTCTATGACTGAGCATTATCCCCATTTCACAGAGTGGGGAAATGACTTGCCCAGCATCACGCAGTGAGCCAGAGGCAGGAGCACAACCCAAGCGGACTGTTCTGTTGTGTTAGAAGACAGGGAGCAGACAGGAAGTGGAGATGATATCACTAAGACTGGGGTTGGGAGCAGGGAGCTGATCGGGGACAGTTCATGATAGTGGGCAGAGGTGCCTTGGGGAAGATTTCTGCAGAAGAGTTTGTGTGTGCAGGTTTGACTGCCTCTGTTGAAGATAAACAGGGTTTGTGTAGGTTTTGCCGAAATATACATTAAATTACATGCAAAAAATACCCTGATTTGGTGGCACTGATTTCTGAATCAATGGGAAATGGATTTTGGAATTTTCCAGTTTGCCTTCAAAGAGCTGCAAGTTATCAGTGCCTCTGAAATCCCAGCCAATTCTCAGATGCCTAAACATGGGCCAGACCCAGGCCATCAGTTTTTAAACAGAACTCATTGATTACCATGGGGACTTCTGCTTAAAGATTGGAATGATTCTGGCCCTATAGATTTAGGTGCCTAATTACGGGAACCTCCATTGTACCAGCCTTAGTTGTTTTCGCCTCTTGGCCACCGTTTCTAATGCAATCCACATTGGTTGTGACTGAAAAGGTTATTGTCTGATGACAGGCTGGGGCTGACGAGCAGTGGTGGGGCAGAGTGGGAAAGATGACTTAGCCACTGCTCATGTTGTACCAGTTCTTTGGATATAAATAGGCCTCTCCAGGACTCGCCCTCCACTGCTTTTTATAAGCACTAAATTCAAAAAGTAAATTGAAGGCATAAGATAAATGCCAACCTCCAGCCTCTGCAAGCTGCATCTGTCTCTGAATTGCAGTTGGCACAAGTGCCTGGCACAGTGGTGCTCATAGAAACAATAATAAAAAGGATTTGTAGAATCAACTGGAGATTTTCATTTCCTGCCTTTTGACTGAGACTTTCTCCCTTCTGTATCTATTATCCTCTATGCGTGTGACTCCTATTGACATTCATAGGAGGTGTTTATGCTTCAACTAGAGATTTGAATCCAGGATAGGAAGGAAAATCAGCGGGTGAATTTTCTTTCCTTTGCTCTCAAGAGAGTTGCCGAGGGTAAACTGGGCCAGTGTCCCAACATAATCTTTATTTATTTTCCCCCAAAATGGTTGGTATGCATGATTAGAAGATTGCACTTGAGGGTTAGGGGGATTGTGAGCCTGCTTCCAATGCTCGTTTCAGTCTTTAGCAGAAGAGAAATTGCATAACCACTTACAATTGTTGGTCTTGATTAAAACCACACAATCTGAAGCCAGAGAAGGTCTGCTAGGTCATCTAGGCTGTCACGTTGCCTTTGCAAAATTGTACAAGGACCAACTAGTGGCTCAATTGATGCCAGAATTAAAGGGCTTATCAACCTTTTTCAAAGATTTTATCTATTTTTTTTTTCCAAGAGCAAAGCATCAACATTAGCATAAGATGACAACCACCTGAAGTTGCCAGGGCTACATATACAACCACAGATGCTGAGACACAACTAATAAGCCCTCACACTCACTTAGGGTTTGCCTATATGCAGGGCCGGCTCTAACTTTTTTGCCGCCCCAAGCAGCAACAAAAACGCCCTGCCGTAACAACCCCCCCCCAGCGCCGCCCCGCCGAACCAAAAATAAAAACAACCCCCCCCCCCGAGCGCCGCCCTGCCGAACCCAAAATACAAACAACCTCCCCCGAGCGCTGCCCCGCCGAACCCAAAATAAAAACAATCCCCCCCGAGCGCCGCCCCGCCGAACCCAAAATAA
>NW_020664413.1:61130407-61156628 GCF_002925995.2 Terrapene triunguis | reverse complement strand
TTTTTCTGCAAGTTGTCTCTGCAAGGCTAGCTTAGTGTACAGTAGCAACAACATGCATCGTTCAGTGGAGCCAGCAGGTATGACTTAGCAAGTAAAGAGGATTCCATTTTTATGGTTGCTTTCAAAGCAGTATTGTGATTTTTAAGCACAAGCCCAGCTTAACCAGGGCCAGTGTATGATTCCTTAACATGGTTTGGTTCTGCGAGCCCAACGTGTATTATAATGTGGTAAAGGCACAGAGTGTAAACACATGAAATAGGGAGTGTACATGGGACTTGAGTGTACCCCCTCCTGAGATGGCACCACTGTGTTTGAAATCGTTCTGAGCTGATATAGTTCTAATGAGCTGCATGTTGTCTAATTTCACCATGTGACTGTAAGACCAGCTTGATCTAGGGAAATCCAAGAAGTGGTGGAGGCTGATCTCTTAAGGCAGGCACTAGCGGGAAGATGAGCTGAAGCGTATGAAGGAAATCCAGCTCATTCTGGGCAAAAGCTGGAATATAGCACACAGCCCATGTGGTGTGACTGTGTTCTGGGGCTGTCCATAAAGGCTAAGAGAGGAAGGAATCCACCAGTCCATGTCAACACAAGCTTAAAATGTGCTTTCCATGAGCACTTATGCAAGTAAGACGTGATGTGATGGCAAACTCATACAAAATGGAGGGGCGGGAGCCTGTAGTACAGCTGGCCAATGAGGCCAGGAGATAGGCAGGTCCTGCATGCTACGCTACACTGCAGGCGTGGCATCCTTTGCCATGGTTAGTCACACACAGGAAGGTATGATCAAGGCAGGAGTCCCAAACCTGGATACAGCAGCGGCTAGCCCAAAATACATTATTGCGTAGGTCCATCATAAAAGCTGCTGTGTCGGGGCGAGGGAACACGTTAAATCTGGCCTCAAGAAGCTACATGTAAATACATCGTTTAAAAGGACTAGTGGAGGGGGAATAAGGGGAAAATGTAAAACCTGCCACGTGCGGTAGGTTTGGTTCAACATAGCATTCCTTTTCCTGCTGAGTAAACTCCGTTAAACTGTACTTTCCCCATGCAGACTGCAGCCTCAGGTAGGCATAAATGGCCACATTGTGAGCCCCTTTATAATGAAATAGCAGCTGTTTGCCCTCTGAGACATCTCCTTTTTCAGAGGCAGAGAAATATTTTTACAAGCTAGAACTGAGCACTGCGTATGTGTGTCTTACTGGCTTTCCAACTTCATGTGTATGTACATGGAGTAATTCAACTTTAGAACATGGAATACATATGTTACAGGCATTTGTTCATAGGTGTGACTTCTGTATGCATTAGGGAACACACAATGACTTATCATAGATCTATAAAAAGCAACAGAGGGTCCTGTGGCACCTTTAAGACTAACAGAAGTATTGGGAGCATAAGCTTTCATGGGTAAGAACCTCACTTCTTCAGATGCAAGACATAGATCTGTTTATTGTGTTGTGATAGCACTTAGGCAGTCATGGACCATGGCCCCATTGTCGTAGATGCTGTACAAAGCAGAATAAAATGTGTTCTCTATCCCCAGAGGACTTAATGCTCTTCTATCTTTGTTTTTTGTTGTTATAGCTATGCCATCAGTAGCTGTCCATCATTTAATGCTGAATTATCACAGAATGCGGCTGGCATTCATTCTTTCCAGTTAGACTGTGTCTGAAAGATACCACTATGATTAATGTTGTGGTTGTAAATACCAAAGGAAGTGGTGATGGTTTGTCACTTGCAAAATGGGGCTGATAACCTTTTGTGGCCATCCATCTCTCCTCTGCTTTTGGAAGAACTGCTTCCATTATAAACAGCTGGAGACTTCTACTACAAATAGGTGCAGTTGTATAATGTATTCGCCAATAAACTATGTGAAAATTGATGGGGCAAAAACTCATCCAATACCATCTTTGCAGAATATTATTCAATCATCTATACGGCTGGATGAATAACAAAAAAATGCTGTGGACACATTTATTTGAAGAAATGCTGCCACCTGTGGGGTGAAATATGACCGCAGTTTAACAGTGTCCAGCAACATTACATGCTTGATAAAGTAGGAAGATGGAGAATATCTTGCCCAATTGAACGACGGGGGGAACTACAAGGCGCTTTTGCTGCTTTGTAGGATTTTGACAAAAAAAATGCTAAGGGTCCCATCTTTTTGGATATTTCTCAGGTGATATGAAAATGCTTCAATCTTTTATACAACTTCACCCCAAATTAACTTTCTCCAGGCTCCGTTTGTATTTTTCTCAAATAATCCTGGAAGGTTTAGCCAATCTTAATAAAGTGATCTACAGAGAGTTATTGGATCATCTGAAAGGCAAGCTAAACTGCATGTCTTAGCCATTGATATGCGGGGATGCTTTTCAAATGAAACCTCTTCCAACTAAGCCTTCCTCTTGCTTGATAAAGACTGTATGGTCAGTATTTGAGAGTTTAGCTGCAAGTAGCTACCATGCATGCAAACAAAATCAATAGAGAAACAATGTGCTTTTTCCTAGGAAGTATCTTTCTAATCTATCTAATTTTTAATGATAGTTTGTGGGTAGTAAGGCTTGAAAAATACTGCGTGGGAGCAAAATGCTTCAATACAAACAAATTATCAAAAGTGCTTTAAATTGGCAAAATTGCACTTAGTTTCCACCTCTTATTATTCAGTTTCTCTTCTGACTGGAAAAATGCAGCCTGATTTTAATTGACATAAAAGGTATCTTTCCCAATGGGAAACTCTGCCAAAATTATCTGCGCAGCCAATTAAATAGTACAAGTGTTTGGTACATTCTTCTTGAGATCCATAATCTCTTCTGTTAAGATGTGTCTCTAACATGAAAGTAGGTTGCCCTGGATGTCTTCTTGGATGCCTATGTAACCCCGGCCTGGTCTACACTACCCCCCCACTTCGGACTAAGGTACGCAAATTCAGCTACGTTAATAACGTAGCTGAATTCGAAGTACCTTAGTCCGAACTTACCGCGGGTCCAGACGCGGCAGGAAGGCTCCCCCGTCGATGCCGCGTACTCCTCTCGCCGAGCTGGAGTACCGGCGTCGACGGCGAGCACTTCCGGGATCGATCCGGGGCACTTCCGGGATCGATCCGGGATCGATTTATCGCGTCTTAACCAGATGCGATAAATCGATCCCAGAACATCGATTGCCTGCCGCCGGACCCTCCGGTAAGTGTAGACGTACCCCCCCACACCTCCTAGGTGTGGTATTCTGTCTCATCTAGTGGCACCAAGATTAATGAGTCTGCTCTACAGCCTTAGCTAACAGGCAGTTGGCTTTTAGCTCATGTGGTAGAGGCTCATGCACTAAGCTTTAGAGGTCCCAGGTTCAATCCTACCCGCTGATGAGTGGCATCTGTCAGCTTTACACCTATTCTCTGCATGTCTTTTTTTTTTTTTTTTTTTTTTTTTTTTTTCCCCTCTCCTCATAGGAGGTAGACCCCCAAATAATCTCCATTTATTTAATGGATATAAGAGAAATATTCAAAATCTACAAACAAGGGTTCCTTTCACTTTCACCAGTTTTACACTATCTCAAATTACTGCTCATTCTCAACAGTATATTTGAGAGGAAAACCTGGCCTCAAGTTTGGTTCGCTGTCTGTGGGCCAGATCCTCAGATAGTTTAAATCCATGTAGCTCCATTGGATTCACTGGAGCTATGTTGAATGGGGCTCTGAGCCCCAGATTCACAAAAGTATTTAGGTGCCTAACTCCTATTGCTTCAGTGGGAGTTGGGCACCTAAATATTTTTGAGGATCTGGGCCTAAGAACATAACGCTGCTATTTCCCTACCATTTAGTTCAGTGTTCCACTGTGACAGGGTGGTCTGTCTCTTTATTAAAAAAAAAAGTTCGAGGTGCTTAAAACATAGGTACAGTGAATTAGCAAATGAGTAATCACCTGAGGCAGAGGCAGAGACAGCAGAAAAAGGGGAGGGATAGTTCAGTGGTTTGCGCATTGGCCTACTAAACCCAGCGTTGTGAGTTCAATCCCTTGAAGGGGCCATTTAAGGATCTGGGGTAAAAATTGGGAAGTAGTCCTGCTTTAAGCAGGGGGTTGGACTAGATGACCTCCTGAGGTCCCTTCTAACCCTGATATTCTCTGAAGGAGGATAAAAACAGACATTCAGCAGAAGCTCTGAAAAAGGAACCTAGCAATAATACTACCAGCATTTTGAATGGTCTTTTATCATGAGTTATGGTAATTTTACTATTGATAGGGAATCTTGCTTTAGTTCCTTTCCCCATTGTGGGGAAGAAAATAAACTTCATTTTCACCCTGACTGATCTGGAGAACCCTTATCTTGAAATAAGCCAAAGCAGTTGCTCACTCAGAGGTACTTGCCAGCCTGTGCAATAGAAGATTTACTACATTGGCTATGTGGTTAAGAAAGCTGCTCAGATAGGGAGTTTGAAGGGTGTCACTTTGTAAGCAATTGCAAATCCACAAATAATGTCTTTAGTCTAAAGTTACAAGGTCAGTCCTCCAGGTACCTCATCCTCTCGTTTATCTTTACTGGCTGTACATTTACACTTAAAAATAAAGGCTTTAATGGGGAGAATTAGATAGCTGGGTGGGTAAAAAGACCCTGTGGCAGGGCAGTTACCCCGCTCTGGTGGAGGAAGGCTGGGCTGATTGGGGAAGCAGCCACAGCTGGGGCCAAGCCCCAATCAGGCCACACCTGGCCCTATTATAAGGGTTCAGGGAGGTGCTGGGTCAGTGTCTTTCTAGCTGTGGAGAGAGAGAAGGATCTAGCTGCCTGGGAATAGGGTACCTGGAGCTGAGTACTGCTGGGGCAAAGGGCAAGAGGTGCTCCAGCTGGCAACTCCCCAGGCTGAGGCCTTGATAAAGGTCTATGTGGGCACTGGGGCTGGGAGGTTCAGCCCAGGGTTAGGCAGAGGCAGCTGGGCCAAACTCCTTGCCAATGATGAGTGGCCATGACAGATTGCAGTTTGCCCCAGTGAGCAGGGGCTAGATGATGACTGGTAGCAGCCACTGAGGCAAGGTGGGTGTAGAGGGTTGGGGGTTTCCCTGGGAGGGGAGACCCAGAGTGTGGGGTACTACTGGGGCAGAACCCTGAGGTAAAGGGCACCAATGTCCAGGAGGGACATGGGGCCTGAGGCAGGTGAGACACTGGCCACCAGGAGCTAATTCCCAGGATGTCCAGCAGGTGGTGCCACACTGGTGAGTTTTCAATCTGCTACAGACCCCAATCATTTTCCAGCTTCATTCTTATCCATGAACATTGAAGGCCTGATTCTCAGCTCACTCAATGGCTTGTGCATAATATGTAACTTTATTTGTTTCAGTGAAGTGGGTCCTTATTTATGCCGAGAAAGAGAAGAATCCATGTTTTTCTTCAAGTCTCTCTAGTGAACTAGCAATAGCATTAAAAGTTATCGATTGGCTCACAACAAGCTTCTTTCCTATGGACTCAATCCTGCTGCTAAGCATTTTCATGAGGTCCTCAGCACCCTCAACTGCTACCAAAGCCAGTGGAAATTGAGGGTACTCAGCATCTCATAGGAGGGCTAGGCCTGGCAGGCGTGAGCCCGATACCAGTGTCTGTACACAACCTCCCACTCTCTCTTCCAGCCTAACGAACCTGTCCTGATGACTGTCCTTTCTCTCCCTATTTCTTTGTCTATTGTTCAAATATCAGCTATCCTATAATGCAGGTCTTCAGTTTAGAGACTGATGATATAATCAATAGTCTGATGACCTGGTAAAGGTCAGGGAAATTAGCCTAGCTAACCAGGAGCATAGATGTAGAGTTGATTGATAAATTTACAATGGAACAACATTCCACTGAAAAATGCAGTTTCATCGCAATCAAAATGGTTTGCAGCAACATGTCAATGGTGATGACATTTTTCAATGGGAAAATGTCAATGTGGTTCATTTCATCCTTCTTGTTTCATTTCAATAATGTCTGTTTTATTCTGATAAGGTAAAATGTTTCTTTTTGGCTGTTGGTTTTATGTTGACTTTTTTAATGGGAAAATGTACATATATAGTATGTCTAAATAAAATAAACATTATCAAATGAAACACTTTTTTTTTTTTAACCTTAATTGCAACAAAACATTTTGACCTCATTGAAATGAAATAACTTGACACTATCAAAATATTCCTTCCCTGGGAAACTTTGAAACCCTTGCTTTTCATTCTGTTTCACAACAGCTTGTTTTTTGTAATTTCACAATTTCCCATGGAACAGAAATTCCAGTTTCTGACCAGCTCTAATCAGGAGCATACAATCCTGGGAATTGTGTAGGGCCAGATTCTGTCTACTGCAGTACACCATGTAGGAATTGTGCATTTGGATGTAAGCTTTTGGGTTAGAGCAGAAACCATTGCCCTGCAGCCTCATCCCCTTTAGGGGTGGATCACATTTGAGTATGTCTTAAGGAGGTGTAACCTTTGTTTTCCACTGAACACACAACACTTCCTCTGCTGCAGAAGGGTTAGGGAGAAAGATGGCTCCTTATATGTGTAACCCACACACCTCCTGGGTGTGGTGTTCTGTACGATCTAGTGGCACTGAGACCACTTAGAGGGAGAAAGAGAGAAATAGCTAACAGCCATATGGCTTTATGCAGTAGAGGCTCATGTATTTAGTTCCAGAGATCCCAGGTTTGATCCTGCCTGCTGCTGACTGGGGTCTGTTGGAATGACAAGTGGGGGCTCATCCAGGATATCAACTGGGAAGTCTCTGAAGCTTGGGATGTGCTTCCTCAGCTAGGGACAGTATGTAACCCACACACCTCCTGGGTGTGGTGTTCTGTCCAGGGGGAAGAGGGGGAGAGAGAGTTAATTCTGTAGAGCAGATTTTTATAACAGCCATGTGGCTTTTAGCTCATGCACTAAGCTCCAAAGGTCCCAGGTTCGATCCCACCCACTGACAACTAGGGTCTGTCGGTGTTACATATGCACCTTCCCAGTACACAAAGACCATATTACCCCTACTCCCTAATAGGTTAATAAAACACATTCTACAGGTACTGGAGAAATGAATTAAGACACTGTTTTAAAAAAGCAACAGAGGGTCCTGTGGCACCTTTAAGACTAACAGAAGTATTGGGAGCATAAGCTTTCGTGGGTAAGAACCTCACTTCTTCAGATGCAAGAGTTGCTTTTTACAGACTCAGACTAACACGGCTACCCCTCTGATACTATTTTAAAACAAGTATCTTCTAGTTCTGTAACCCCTGGACCAGGGGTCAGCAACGTTTGGCACGCGGCTTCTAACTCTTGAAAATGGAGCTTCCCACCCCACACCTTTTCAGGAATATGAAACCAGTTCTCTCTCTGCACCCTTGGCTAGTCCTTCGTGCCCATGACCCATACTGGAGAAATGGTGTCAATATTTCCCCTCCTTTTGCACATGCTTGGAGCAGTGAAATAAGTAGTGATGCCTTGTAGAACTGTCAATGTCAGATACCAAATTATGGTTCTTACTGACCTCCACACCATACGTCCACCAGAACCTTGAGGCCAGCTGTTGGCATGCTGGGAAGACGATTTTCCAGGTGCCATCTCTGTTCAATTTTTGTAGAAGCATAGTAGAGCAGACTATGTGCAATCTGTGGTTTAAATGCTGACTGGGTGTATATAAACTAGCAGGTGACTTCCACTGTACAAGGGAATAGGTAGATGTTTGTGCACTGCTAGCAGTGGTGTATACTCCCCAATATCTTGGGGAAACACTGCCTCTTCAGTGTATAATATTGCTGCACATAACCTTGGTCTAATATGTATAACTTTTTCAAATGACTGCAAAAGCTGGAAAGGCTATTGCTGCTGTTGAAGCTTAGTGAATGACTTGCCTTTTAAACAAGTTCAAAAGTTATAAGAATGAAATTCCAAATAAGATTAAGACATGACTTATCATAGGCTCACACAATCTGCTTTTCAGCCAGACCCAAATATCTTGCAGATTGATTTTTGTGTTTAAAGAATATTGACTTTAAAAAAAAAAAATCAAACTGTCAAATATTCAGTGTTGCATGCAATGAAATAAATGGGTCTATCATAAAAGGTAAAAGAAGCAATTACTACAGTCAGTAAAGAAAATTGTGTATAACTCAAAATCTGAACCACTTTGATCACATAAGTTTCTAAGAGATCAAATGTAACTTTGCACTGTTGTAATTATAACATTTTCTTATGTTTACACTGGCACATCTGATGCTGGAAAAACTAAACAAGTAAATTCAAACTTAGAGGAGTAACAACTTCTCCCACTAGGCCTGATTGGCCTTAAATATGGGAAGATATAAATTAATTGATCCTTATAGCAAATAATTCCTTTTTTTAAGTCTGTGTTTGGGACTAAGCTATGAAACAAACTAAAGCACAGACAAGCACTACAAAAAATTACTGTGCAAGAAAATAAGCCTAGTTTAGGTGCTGACCCAGCTAACACTTAAGTAGGAGAAGAACTTCACATATGTGAGTAATCTTGTTCAATTCAATGAGGGGTATTTTCAGAAGTGCCCAGGTGACCTACATAGATCCCATAGAAAGGTCTGATTTACAATGAAAGTCAATGGAAGTTGTGCTCCTAAGGGCTGGTCCACACTAACCCCCCAGTTCGAACTAAGATACGCAACTTCAGCTACGTGAATAACGTAGCTGAAGTCGAAGTATCTTAGTTCGAACTACAGGGTACTTACCGCAGGTCCACACGTGGCAGGCAGGCTCCCCCCGTCGACTCCGCGTACTCCTCTCGCGGAGCAGGAGTACCGGTGTCGACGGCGAGCACTTCCGGGATCGATTTATCGCGTCTTGTCTAGACGTGATAAATCGATCCCAGAAGATCGATTGCTTACCGCCAAACCCAGAGGTAAGTATAGACGTACCCTATGTCACTTAATTACTCTTGAAAATACCATCTAAAAGGACTAGTACAGGATGTAAAGTTGTTCATGTTGTGAGTACTGGCAAGATCAGGGCCTTAGTTGCTTCTATTGAAATGGAAGCTTTGTTAATGCTCCAACATATGGATGAGTAGATGAAAACAACATAAGCTTTTTAGGGAAGGGATCATCTTTGTTTTGTGTTTGTAATAGCACCTAACACAACTGAGTCCTTGATCGTGATTGGGGCTCCTAGGCACTTCCCCACAATACAAATAATATCTAAAAAGCAACAGAGTCCTGTGGCACCTAATGGAAATTATATGCGTCTGACGAAGTGGATATTCACCCATGAAAGCTTATGCTCCAATACATCTGTTAGTCTTAAAGGTGCCACAGGACTCTGTTGCTTTTTACAGATCCAGACTAACACGGCTACCCCTCTGATACTTGAATAACATCCAAAGAATTTTTCAGCAAGCAGATATTAAATTAGAAATCTTCCTCTCCTTCCATTTTAAGAAAACCTGATTCTAAGGGCTGGTTTTGGTATAATTTGCAAAGAGCTTGATCTTCTGATACAGAGAGAGAATATCAGTCATGGGTCCTAGACCTGTCCATCTCAGACCATTCAGTTTCCAGTTCAATGCCTTTTGTATGTGTAATCCTGAAATTCTTTTCAAGCAATTCCGTTTGGTTTTCAATTCCAGTAACCTTGGTATAAATTAAATCCAATTTGTCATTGAATACATCAAATCTACTTTCAAGTACCCAGCATTGCTGAGAATTGAAACTGTAGTATCCATTTCCTCCAAATCCATTACTACAACATCATCAGCTAACCGAATGGCTTCTAATTGCAATTGAAATTGCAACCAGACTAAGGCTTGGATCTGGACATGAGGGGCATCTAGGGTGACCAGACAGCAAATGTGAAAAATTGGGATGGGGTGTAATAGGAGCCTATATAAGAAAGAGACCCAAAAATCAGGACTGTCCCTATAAAATCGGGACATATGGTCACCCTAGGGGCATCTCTTTGTGATATCTATAGACCCTCAAGAACCACTAATTACAGACTTGTCCACAGGAGGAGGTCAACTCACAGCTCCAGCCAAGGAATAGGGGGAGCTGTGAAAGTATTCCATTTATCCAAGCCACGGATGAGGTGAGAGTCATGCATTTCCCTGCTCCATATTATTTTAGCCCTTGCTTATCCATAGATACCACACTTTCTTTCTTCTGCTTTATTTTGGAAGACATTCAGAATACAAAGAAAGCAGGAGATAATTCCTCCTTATGACACAATATAAGAAGCTAGATGGGTGGAGTGGGGAAGAAAATCTCAGGATTCGCTGTAGTGAGACATCATCCCAAAAATCTATCCTGGTGGGGGGAGAGCAGTTCCTGGTGGTGAAGTCCCAGATATCCTTTCCACAGCAGCCTTGTCTTGTTGTTTTTACTTGTGAAGGCCAAAACTATAACAGGGTTCAAAAAAGAACTGGATAAGTTCATAAAGGATAGGTCCATCAATGGCTATTAGTCAGGATGCTCACAGATGTCATCTCATGCTCTGTGTGTCCCTAGCCTCTGACTGCCAGCAGCTGGGAGTGGACAATGGGATGGATCATTCAATTGCCTGTTCCATCCACTCCCTCTGAAGCATCTGGCATTGGCCACTGTTGGAAGACAGGATACTGGGCTAAGTGTGGCCCTTCTTATGTTCTAACTATAAATATAATTTGAACTTTAGCTGTGATGTAAACTTTGGAAGTTGGGAAAGGGAGAATTCTTGCATTTGTGCTAGCAGGAAAATACCAACTATTCTGGTATAGAAACAGTGAAAGATTAAGTATGGCAAAACATACTACAGGGGGGGTGACTTGTAATGTACCCTAATCTGGACATTGTCCTAACTACATTCACATGAACTAGGTACCCTTTTAGAGCACACCAGCAGGATCTACAGGGAGCAATTAAAGCTCTTACTTGTTGCACTCTACGACTTACACCCCTGTAATATGCTGTGCCACACTAGCCCTTCATTTTCATTTACACAAGGGATGATACACCGTAGTATGATATGCAGCTAGAGAAGTTACTGTGACTGTTTCACTCTTGCATATCTAACTTCCTTGGACAAAAACAACAAGGAGTCTGGTGGCACCTTAAAGACTAACAGATTTATTTGGGCATAAGCTTTCGTGGGTAAAAACTTCACTTCTTCAGACAAGACAAGACTCTCCTTTCTGGACCTTGATTTGTCCTGAATCACATTTGGCTTGGAGTTTTTTTCTGACTGTCCAACAGCTACTCCCTAAACGAGTCCTTCAGTCATGTCCATTTCCCCACACCCTCTCCAGCTCCTGCTCTTCACTCCCCCTTCATCTTTCTTGTATTGGCTTTATCATGCCCATGCAGTCTCCTGCTTCCCGGAGGGTCGCTGCTGGTCTGCCACACAGCAATCACAATGCACACCTTTCCAGTCGTCCAGTTTGGAACTACAGATCCTGTTTTAACTTTTCCTTAAACAAGACTCTCGGTTTAGTTTTGTTTTAAAACATGTAATTAGGCTATGCATGGTATATGACTGTATTGCATTCCTTATGAAGAAATACCTGTGTTAAGATGGCTTCCTCCTTTCTCCACCATATGTCAGCACCTTTAAAATGCAAAAGATTGATCCCACAGAGGGAAAGATAGGGGATTGTGCTGACCAGGACAGGGAGCTCTGGAAAACATAACTGTTTTCGTTTGGCTTATTTTTAGAGTCTGCCGCATGGATGGAATGCAGCCAATGCCTTTTGCTTAGCTTGAATCACCCTGGAGAGCGAGCAGTATTTTATGTGTTAAACCTGATCTTCCAGTGATCTCGCCAGCCCTAGCTCTGCCATGTGGGTGTTTTATGTATTTTTGCAGTAGAATTCCAAAAGGTATCCCAAGTCCTGCCAATCAAGTAATTTTTAAACTAGTGCATGGTCTATCCAGATTCTCTTCAACCATACAGATGTGTTTTCTCTCTCGGCCCAATGTAGGTAAAGCTTCCAGTACAATTGATACATGATAAAGCTTCCATTTCTTTGTTGAATGGGGTTTGAAAGAGACAAATAGTATACCTACTCTATTAAATCTCTGTGCGTCTCCCAGCACTGGCTTAGACCGCAAAATCCTGTAGCTCTGCACCCTGCTAAAGTAGCAAGTTGTTTTATCTCTAATGATGTAACTATCTTATTAGTCATTGAAGTGCCTTTCTACTGTGTTAATTATTCAGCATGAAGTGTTTGTAGTCTCCATAAACTGCTAAAGGTCAGCAGGGTGACTCCCTCAACACAGGAGCCAATTAACCAGTTAAATATAACACACTAGCTATTGCATGTTCAAATAGACACATTTATTTTTTTAAAAACACTGTGCTGAGACTCTGACGTGTCAGATGCATCCAGTTGCAAATAGCTCAGATGACATGTTCTTGGAAGTAGCGTTTTAATGAGAAATAACCTCTGTTCCAGCATCTATTAGCAATCAGAAAAGGAAAACCACTATTTGGAAACCTTCAAATCAAATGTTTTAATTTCCATTGGAAAGGAGTGTGGTCTGTAGGAATGTGAGCCAGGAAGGGAGGCCCAACCCACAGTTTGAGAACAGCTGCACTAGAGGATTCCTATATGCAGGGAGACTCCCTCACTTGCCTGTTAGGAGGGCTGCAAAGTCTGTTTTGTGCTACTGAATTGGTGCAAAGCAACCTTAGCTTCCAGCTGGCTCCATTCACAAGCAACCAGCGCAGTCTATAGAGGTAATGTATTCTCAGCAAGAAGCTACGTTGAAGTAGGAAGCTACATTCTGCAGTAACTTCAGCTTCCAGTTGGTCTTATGGTTTAACCCCATGCAGCAAGCATTACAGCAATCTAATGTCAAAGTGAAAAAGCTATGGATGCCACCTGTATCAAGGTTCACACCCACAAGAAAGTCACACTCCTCTCATCAGGCACAGGGTGACGGTGTGACAGCTTCTTCCTGAGCAATCTGCAATGACCAAGGAGGTGAGGAGACCCTGCAAAGGGCACCTCTGAGTGACAAGCAGGAGGCACACTGCTTTGGTCTGGCTTGCTGAGATCGGTTCAGTGTGATACTTAAGCACAAATGTACCTTGAAGCACGCGAGTTCTCCTCTTGCTTTGAGTTACACTCAGGCTTAAGTACCTTGCTGAATTATGGCCATAATCTCAGCCATCTTTTCCAGTTATTGCCCCCCAAACCTACAACCGTTACCTCGGTTTTGTCAGGGTTGAGCCTCCACCAACTAGCCCTTATTCAAGCTCTGTTTTCATCCCAGTGCCTCAAAGGAGATGGTGATGTAGAGTTAGATACTGAAGGCACCTTAGATCATGCTTCCTCACTAACGCTCCTAACCTACCTCTTCTACACTTTGACCAGAGTAATGAAAAGATAGAACCCTATGCTGCCCTCCACGACTAAGCTCTGTGCATAAGAGGTCTTCTCCCTCCCTCCCGCCTCCAACAACCCTCTCACTGAAGTTAAATGAGTACACAAGAGAGGAATCCACTTCCAGTATAAACTAGGATACATGGCATACAGACAAATGGATGATGTACAATGTATGCTTTGTAAATATCTCTGGCTTTGACAGTCAGTGTCAGGTAGGGTTACACAAATCTCAGACTTGTTGTCTAGTGCAATTAAGAAGCTATGTAGCTTCCTGGTTAGAGATGTTTCACCTCCAGTGTTTGAAGCAGGGTCTCTAGCTTGTTTTTATCCATTTGCAGCGCTAGCGTCTGAGTGACTCATGAGTCACGCACCATCAAAGAGGAGAAGGCAGGCAGTCTATTTCTGTTAGGGTTTTTAAGTTTCTGAATTGGTTTAATTTCTTCATTCCATTTGTATCATTCCCTACTGACCAACCTCAAAGGCACATCTACAGTAAAAACATCTACACTCAATGCCAGTCAAACAATTCAAGCAGTTACTAACAAAACTCCCCTATCCACCAAAAAGCAACCCGTAGAACCTCAAACAACCCCTTCAGATAGATCAAATCACCTAATGAAAATCCTTAATGTTAGGTGCATGCTTGCTTCCCTAGACTTGCAAATAGTCCCTTGGACTTGAGTGCTTAAAATTATTCCGGTGTTATGAATTTTGCTGGACAGGAGTCTTGGTAAATAGTTAAGCCTAGCGGCATATTATGAAGGTCAACAGGCTCAGTGGGACCCAAAAAAATCCAGATTTGAGGGGGCCCTTGCACCAGTTTTCAAGTGGTTTGACTT
Organism: Terrapene triunguis; assembly: GCF_002925995.2. Taxonomy (NCBI): domain Eukaryota; kingdom Metazoa; phylum Chordata; order Testudines; family Emydidae; genus Terrapene; species Terrapene triunguis. The sequence continues at coordinate 61,142,469 of NW_020664413.1, read as the reverse complement.
AGAGAAGAGGTGGTATCTAAGCTGTACAGAAACCCAAACTACAGCCCTCTCTGTAGAAGCCAGTTCTGTCTATGAAACACCAGTGCTCAATGCTTCATGGAAGAAACATCACTAAATAAACAAGCAACGAAGTTCTGCTCTCGCTGAAGTTTCTGAGTCGTCTTCAAGAGTCATGCATGTAGAGTGCATTGCAGTAATCCAGTCTGGAGGTGACCAAGGTACGAATAACTGTGGCAAAGCGAACAGTCAAACAGGAGGTTGCCTCTTCCTCACAAAGCAATTATTAAAAAATGGTGCTCTTGAACATCATTGCTCTTTGTATATCCTGAAGCAACTGACAAGCCAACAGGAGCTCCAGTTTGCAAACTTAAGTAAAAAAGGCAAATCCCCTCTATTGGGGGTGGAGGAGTAAGCAATTATTGTCGTCTGTCACTTTAATTTTTTTTATTTTTAAAGCAGGGACTGAAAGAGCTTTGGTTCTCTTGGCTGGTTGCTAGGAAGCCTATTATCTGGCAGATGGTGGATAGACAGTAAAAGGCAAAGAGAATACTTTTGTTTGCCTTCCGAGAAGGACACCTGTTGCAAGCTGGTAGGAAAAGAGACCTTACGTTATCCAGAAGTGGACTCCTGAGTAGAGCTGGTTGGGTATTTTTCAATGAAATGAGCTTTTTTGCCCCCAAAAAGAGCTGATTTGTCAAAAATGAAATTGTTCACAAAACAATGGGTTTCAGTGAATTCCCCAACTCAAAATAAGTTGACTTTCAGAATTGTCCATGTCCCATTTTGAAACTCGTGAAATGAAAAGGTTTTTTTGTTCTGAGATTTTTCATTTTTGAAATGTAACTTACTAAAAAAAGGCCAACATTAAAACTAAAGATTTCTAATAGATACGAATAAAAAAATGTTCACACTTTTTCAATTTGCGAAAACGTTCAACACTTCAACTTTTTGTCCTGATTTCAGGACAGGGAAATATTTCAAAATGTCCAAGCCATATTGGATGGAAAGCCATTTCCCATCCAGCTCTACACCTATACTTGAGCTGTATGAGTTTCTGAGATACTGTCAGGGTTAACCATATGGGAACAAAGGTCCAATGGGACCTATATGGCTGTACAAGCTAGCCATGGAGGCTTGCATGTACTGGAACTGCATATGGCTAACTTATATGGCAATAGAGATCCATTGATGTTTGTGACTATCCCTCGATTTTGCCACCAATTGCAAAATGGATCAGAAGAAACTGCTAATACCACGTGCGGCAGGTGAGGTGAGTTGCCAAGGAGAGAGAATCTGCAGGAGTGGTTCTTTATGGTTCCTCCTTTTTAACAGATGCTCAGTCCTATATCGAGTGTGGTCGTTCTTTTAATGACAAAGATCTTCAATGACTAAAATGTTTTTACATCTTTAGGCTGAAAAGAGCATGCAGAGTTGCAGTAACTTAGTTATTGCCAACCTAATAAAGAACTAGTCTGGGTTCTAGCTGCTGGATATTGACAACTAACCTGCTGATTCTTTACAAAAGTGAAGGTTGAACTATGTATTGGATATAGGAATGTTACTGGATAGCCTAGAATCCTTTGCTATTCCTTAGCCCTCACCCGTTAAAGAAGACTTTTTTTTTCTCCCCTTATTATTGGACAATGACCTGGTTACAGTGATCTGAACCTCTGATTTTTTTTTTTTAAGGCTGGTTTACTGTAACTCACTGTACTTGATAAAGATCACATTCATTTTTGTATCTCATGAAGAATATATTAATCCACCTTTGTTAGCAAAACCACCCTGGTATTCTCTGCTTATTATATTGGCAACCTGTAGAACACTGGGTAATACTGAAGATAATGATCTTCATCTGTAAGGCCCACCCTGGTGTTGCTCTAAGAGCATTTTACCCTTTGAGACCATGACCTCTCAACTATGATGTTCCAGAAGAATGATGACTTTATCAAGCACAAGGGACAAATGTAACTATGGAGTGTGGTTTTGGTTTTTTTTCAGTCGCTTGCCCAAACATGTTAAACTCCTTTTTAGCAGAAGTGAGAATGCTCAGTGACCTCACCATCTTCAGAACCAACTGTAAAATTTGCTACTTTGGCCTGACCTTAAAATGACCGCTAAGTAAAAAGACAGTAGAGGGATGAGAAACTTTTATGCAGATTTCAAGCACTGTTTTGGGAAGGAGGGAAACATCTAGGTCCACTACTTGGAATCTCTAGGCCACTTTTTGGAATCTTATTTTTCTTTGATGGGGCAGATCTTATGACATTATGATAAGGACTTGTCTAGATATCTGTCTCTGACATTGTTCAGCTGTTCTCCCATGCTGGACCGCATTTCAGCAAGGAATTTGAACATGTGAGAGGACTTCGGGAGGACTACTTGTGTGCTTAATTACTTTACTCAGTGGATGTCTTTAATCCACAGATAAAAACATTTATTTCAGGAATTTGTATTGGCTATTCCTGTCATTAAACTGCTCTTCCATTAATGACCTTACTGTCCCTGATCCTATTTTTCATAAGTTCATAGGACTGGAAGGGACCTTGAGAGGTCATCTGGTCCAGTCCCTTGCACTCATGGCATCTAGACCATCCCTGACAGGTGTTTGTCTAACCTGCTCTTAAAAATCTCTAATGATGGACATTCCACAATCTCCCTAGGCAATTGATAACCCTGACAGTTAAGAAGTTTTTCCTAATGTCCAACCTAAATCCTCCTTGCTGCTATTTAAGCCCATTGCTGCTTGTCCTATCCTCAGAGGTTAAGGGGTTCAATTTTTCTCCCTCCTCCTTGTAACAACCTTTTATGTACTTGAAAACTGTTATGTTCCATCTGTCTTCTCTTCTCCAGACTAACCAAAGCCATTTTTTTCCATCTTCTTTCATAAGTCATGTTTTTTAGACCTTTAATCATTTTTGTTGCTCTTCTCTGGATTTTTCTCCAATTTGCTCACATCTTTCCTGAAATGTGGCACCCAGAACTGTACACAATACTACAGTTGAGGCCTAATCAGCAAGGAGTACAGTGGAAGAATTGCTTATAACACTCCTGCTAATACATTCCAGAATATTTGCTATTTTTGCAATAGTGTTACACTGCTGACTCATATTTAGCTTGTGAGTCGCTCTAGCCCCCAGATTCATTTCTGCAGTACTCCTTCCTAGGCAGTCATTTCCCATTTTGTATGTGTGCAACTGTTTGTTCCTTCCTAAGTGGAGTACTTTGCATCTGTCCTTCTTGAATTTCATCCTGTTTACTTCAGATCATTTCTCCAGTTTGTCCAGGTCATTTTGAATTTTAATCCTATCCTCCAAAACATTTGCAGCCCCTCTCATCTTGGTATCATCCGCAAACTTTATATGTGTACTCTCTATGCTGTTATCTAAATCATTGATAAAGATATTGAACAGAACCAGACCTCGAACAGATCCTGCAGGACCCCACTCAATATGCCTCTTTGTGTATTATACTCTTAAGAACCAAGCTTTTTATTAAATCTTATCACTTTTCCATATAAATTCCATTATTTGTGTGGTGGTCCCCCATATTTCTATTAATATGGTTCTAATTTAGAAAGGTAAGAGCTGAATTGCTAGGTTCTTTCTGAACGGGGAGAAAGAAAGGTCTTTGTCAGCATTCTGACCTGCAAATACATCATAGCTGCATGTCTCTAAAACGCCTGTTCCTTTCTATGGAAGTGAGTGCAGGCCCCAAATGTAAATAAAGGAATGAGAATCACCTTTTTTTTTTTTCCTCTGTATAAATTAATCAGAATTTCAATAGGGACATTATATGCTGCTTTACACACAGGCATCAAAAGAGCTATAATTTCTTTTCCCAATAATGACTGACAATGGGAATTAAAGAGTGTTCCAACCAAGAACTGACCCATGCCAACATGTAACTCAATGCCACAGCTGCTAGGACTGAATTGGTTGGATGACCTTCTAAACAATAAATTGCAGTCTGTGGCCTCAAAGGAAACAATGAAAATTACAGGGAAAGATGAAGCGCAAACAGCACATCTAAGCTGAGGTCAGCTCAGCTTTGACTTAACACGTACATGGCAAAATGTTTTTTATCTTTCCCTAGGTACATCTGTGACAGATCAGTATGTTTCTATCCATCTGCAAACTTTGTTCTATTTTGATTGGTTTGTAAACTGTACTGTACCCTTTGCAATGTAGCCTGAATCTTGTCCTGGGACAGCCAGGAGAATTCCTGGCACCTTGCAGAGGGGTGAACAATGGGAAAGCTATCTAGAGACTCTAGCCTTGATGGTCCTCCATTCAAATGAAGCCACCTTAGGAAAATAAGTTGGCTAGTTTTTCCCAGTTTGGACTTAAGATAAACTAGTCCCCTGACAGGAGTTTGATGGTGCTCAGGAAGTCACCTGATATAGGAAGACAGAACTCTATATAAGGGCCAGATCGTCTCAGGCCTGGGGGGTCTCTCTCTGACTGACCATCTGCTGGCAGCAGGCAGAGCGGGGTGCCAGAGAGTCCCAGGACCCTGAAAGGACACAAATGACTCACCAAGTAGGAAGGACACTGGAGAGTAGGTTCAGAGTTCAGAAATCTGTTACTTGCATTCATTGTCTCTCAGGCCCCAAACAAGTAAACCAGAATGTCCATGCACATGGAGCTCTGGGGAGGACGTGCTTAAATGATTGGGCAAACTTGGGGATGGAGGTCAGCACTGGGTCCTGCATTCCAAAAAGAGGTACTAGACAGGGGGTCAGTACCCTGGGAGTGTGCCGGAGAGGTCAGACTTAGACTTTCTGGACACTGCTCAGACCCTGTAGGCTTGGAAGCACACAGGAACCAAAGGTTGGGTCCAGTACAGCAGCCTGGTGTTTGACCACAAGCCTGTAACAACATCACACCCAGCAGCCCCTTGCAGGATTCAGCCCTTCCTCAATTGCAGACTGCATCTTGTGTGCACTTTCCTTCCTGAATCGATTGCAGCCTTTTCCCACGTTCTTTCCTTAGCTTGAGCATCGTCCATAATATGTTCCCACTTCATGTTGCCTTTTTCATCTGCAGAGCACCCACCATCTGACAGACCCACCTTCCCTTGAGAGAACAGCTGGTGATGATTGTAAACTGGTGACCAGCTTTTTGTTCTGTTTGTACAGCACCTTGCACAATGGGGTCCTGGTCCAAGGCTGGGGCGCCTAAGTACTATGATAATACCACTACTACTAATTGAAAGCTTCTGCCATCCGCATAGTGCTGAAGGGATCATTTTGTAGGACCCTCCTAGCTAATCCATACACATTGCACTAAAGCTGTACTTAAACTCTGCATGTGTGCCGAAATTGACCCCACTTCAATCCTAGTTTAAGGGCTTATGCGGGGCTTAAGTTTTGCAAGGGCCTTGTTCTGGGGAGAAATAGCCAGAGGTGGCTTGTAATGAATACTAACTTACTGAGAAGTAAGTACTGATCTACTGAAGATGGTTACCATTCAAAAGACATTTGCCAACTGATGCCACGTAGTTAGTAGTGTTTTTCTATTTTAAGTGTAAGGGAAAGCAGCAGTACCTCAGCTGTTGGCAACACTTGACTTCTTAATGGTGACCACTGTAAAGCTGGAAGAGAACCGGGCTAGCAAATAAAACCCCAAATACCTTTCCAGGGCTGATACAGGTAGCTTTAATGTGACATGATCTCTGGTCTCAGTGAAGTCTCAAATGGGACAACTTGCGTGTTTAAAGGTAAGCATGTGCTTAAGTGCTTCCTTGGATCAGGGCCAATGTGAGTACGTTGGGCAGAATGTGGCCCAGAGAGTGCTTCTTGGAGTACAGGCTACAGGACTAGTGTTTGTGTTTCCGTGTGGATGACACGAATTCCAGTAATCTCCTGCATCCTCTTGGGATGAGATGGACTGTTAGCTACCAGCATGCATTTTTGTTAATGAATTGCTTCTGGGACTTCTAGCCGTAACTTCATAAGTTATCCTACAAAATAAATTAATTTTCAGTGACTCTTCACAAATGCTTACAGAGCAAGCCCATTTTGTACAATGGAGAACCATCCACAGATATCATAAATATAGCTTTAGACCTGGGGTAGGCAACCTATGGCACGTGTGCCAAAGGCGGCACGCAAGCTGATTTTTTCAGTGGCACTCACACTGCCTGGGTCCTGGCCACCGGTCCGGGGGGCTCTGCATTTTAATTTAATTTTAAATGAAGCTTCTTAAACATTTTAAAAACCTTATTTACTTTACATACAACAACAGTTTAGTTATATATTATAGACTTATAGAAAGAGACCTTCTAAAAACATTAAAATGTATGACTGGCACGCGAAACCTTAAATTAGAGTGAATAAATGAAGACTCGGCACACCACTTCTGAAAGGTTGCCAACCCCTGCTTTAGACTATTAATCCAAAGGTGTAAACCAGAATAGTTGATGTGCCAAACAATGCATTTATAATGCAACTTATTTTTTGTAAAGTTGTGGGTATTGTTATGACAAAGGATTTTGCTGCCATCCATCTTACAAATTTGTTCATTGTCCCCTTAAACTTGCTAGAAGTAATCGTGTTAAATGGACAAAGAATCACATTACATTTCTTTTCCTTGGTTACTTAAAAAATTCTAAAATTAAAAATTAGCTAAACTATGGTGTTTGCTTTTTCTTTGTTGCTTTTTCATTATAATACTGTGCAGGAGACCATATTCTTATTTAATAAATAGAGTAGTAAAATATAGTACAGCTACTTCTATCAAAATGCAATTTGGCATATAATGTTATCTTTATTTATGGTTGGTGGTATCTTACTCTGCCACTAGTTCCATTGATGTTAATGGAATGTCACCTGAAGCATAGTACTCTTTATTATGAATAAGGATATTGCTGTCAGGCCCTATTAAAAGTCACTTACCTTGGACAGTCAAACTAGATGCTTAAATTTTACATCCATGTTTTGGTTCTTTTGCACTACCATAGGGCTGGATCATGGCTTTATCACAAGCTGTAACTAGGGTCTAGTGCAGGGGTAGGCAACCTATCGCACGTATGCCAAAGGCGGCACGAGAGTTGATTTTCAGTGACACTCACACTGCCCGGGTCCTGGCCACCGGTCAGGGGGGCTCTGCATTTTAATTTAATTTTAAATGAAGCTTCTTAAACATTTTAAAAACCTTATTTACTTTACATACAACAATAGTTTAGTTATATAATTATAGACTTATAGAAAAAGACCTTCTAAAAATGTTAAAATGTATTACTGGCACGCAAAACCTTAAATTAGAGTGAATAAATGAAGACTCGGCACACACCACTTCTGAAAGGTTGCCGACCCCTGGTCTAGTGTGTAGTTCTGCTGCCCTAGGAGCAGAGCAGGAAATAGACAATAATATTTTTCTTAAAACCCCAGCTCCTGGAATCACGAGATTACTTTTTTTTTTTTTTAAGTGTCTAGTTCTCCTGTGGAGAAAACATGACTCCAAAAGGCTCACATCAGCATTCCATTCTGTTTATTCTGTCTCCTTATAAGGCAGTAATTAGTAGTAAGTAGTGGCTAATAAATTTCTCCTCTTTGAAAGATTAGAGGTCATGTCCTCACTGGAGCAGTTCAGAGGAGACTTAGTTGCCCTAAATCTGGGGAGTCCTCTGCATGCTGAATTTTGTTATTAATTATTAGTATTACAGATGTTTCCATTGTGCTAGGCACTGTATAAACACATAATAAGAGATGCTTCCTACCCCGAAGAAACAAAATTCTAAAAAGGCAAGACAAGTGAGGGGAAACGGAGGCACAAAGAAATGAAGTGACTTGCCAGAGGATGACACCGCAGGTCACTGGCAGAGCAGTTGATTTCAATAGGACTTAAGCACATACTTGTATGCTTTGCTGAATCAGGACTCATGATTAGCCCCACTGAAGTCAACGAGACTACTCAGCGTGTACCATTAAGCACATGTGTAAGGATTAGCAAGAACATGTTTTTCCTAACCTGACTAAGCCCCTTTGTTGTAAGTATTTTAACTTCCGGCCAGTGCAAGAAGAGTGCACAATGCTCTTCACTGTGCGCTTTGTCTACTGAGTTATTTTTATAATGTAAATAACCATGAATGAGAAACATCAACCTGCATGCATTGCAGTAAAGGTTTAGATGTCTGACAAGTTGTATCTGGTTCTACACTGGTTTAAAGCATGTTTTTAGCTTGTCTGCTTTTGTCCTTCTGAAGAAAACCGTTTGTGTTAGATAACTAAGGGCTGGTCTACACTGCCGCGCTAGTTCGGCGGCTGGGGATCGAAGTTCCGAGTTCGATTTATCGCATCTGGTCTGGACGCGATAAATCGAACCAGGAAGTGATCCCCGTCGACTGCGGTACTCCAGCTCAACGAGAGGAGTACCGCGGAGTCGACGGGGAGCCTGCCTGCCGCGTGTGGACCGCGTCTGAACCGCGGTAAGTTCGAAGTAAGGTATGTCGAATTCAGCTACGTTATTCACGTAGCTGAATTTCCGTACCTTACTTCGACTTGGGGGGTAAGTGTAGACCAAGCCTAACTCTAGGAATCCTGCATGTACATCCAAAGTGTGACATTTAAATAACTAGTTCTTTGTGTTGAAGGAACTGGGTTTTTTGTACCTTGATAGCATTTATCACTTCAATGCCGAGACAGACATCTATACAGGTTCCACCATGGCTCTGACAATTCTAATCATGCAAAGAGGCATTAATTTTTATAATCTGTGGTTCAGTTTACATATTACCTAGTGATTTCTCATGTGACTGCACCATACAGTATGCATGAACAATAAGATCCAGTCTCCCTATGGCCTAGCACTTTCATTTTATGTAGTTAGTTTTTTTGTTAAGTCAAGGTTTTTCAAAGCCTAAAATCAAGCTCCTCTGTCATATTTAATCAGGGGCATGTGTAGAAAACGTGGAGACTATTGTACAGATTCAAAACCACTCCTAAATTGGTTTGATCTATCTCTAATGAAGACACTGTTTTCGTGCTGAACTACACTAGGTGATAGGCATTAAACAAACATGAATTAGAATAAAGATGTTTCCTTTAGGCCTCAGGGAGATGGAAGTCAGGTTCAGAATCTGTGGGAAAGCACAAGTTGTCTCTTAAATGGCATATTTTGAAGAGAATCTAGGGATTGTGAACTTGTAGGGCAGAAAACTTCCCCAGCATTTTTAATTTTAAAAGGCACTACAGACTACAACTTTGGTTCATGAATTGACAGGAGAAATGCAACTAAATGACTCTGAATTCTACATGCGTCATTGTCCAAACTGGCAAATAAGAGGCATGCACTCCATAACTAATGCAATTGACAAAAAGCACTGTGACTCTGTACGTGAACATCAGAGCAACGGTCTGCTAAATAAAAATACAAAAATAAATGCAATATAAAGTCATAGTCGTTATCACATGTAATGTTTTACATTGTCTCCCTGCTTTATGTTGGAAGAAAATTGCCCAAAGTCACAGGTGAATGATGTTGTTCTTGAATATCTCCTGCCCTGTTTTGAGTGTTCCAATGGATACTTACCCACCTAAACACAAAGCTTCTGTTTGAATTGCAAAGAAGGAAATGCTGAAGTATAAAAGTAATAATATTTTCTAATTTTACCCTCTAGGAGACAAGTCTCTCATCTAGACTATAATTAGTAGTAACGAAACCTTTGTACGTGAATACTGAATTTAGCTGAAAGAAGAGATGCGAGGGCCTCTACACAAACTCAGCTAGCTCCAAGTGAAGGACTGTGGGGCCATAAACCTATTTGGCTACATACACATTCAATGGGACTCAAGGGCCAGGGTTTTAAAGGTATTTAGGTGCCTAATGGTACTTTCGAAAGCATCTAGACACCTAAAACTCAGTCAGGTGCCTAAATACCTTGAAAAATCTGGCTCTAAGTCACTTTTGAAAATGAGACTTAGGCTGTTTAGTCACTCGGGCGTTGTGAAATGTTTTACCCATACGCTAATACGTTCACAAAATTATCATCTTTAATTAGGGTGACCAAAGAGCAAATGTGAAAAATCGGGACGGAGATGGGCGGTAATAGGCGCCTATATAAGAAAAAGCCCCAAATATCAGGACTGTCCTTATACAATTGGAACATCTGGTCACCCGAGCTTTATTGCCACCCTGAAGAATCCACAAGACACTTTCGTATACCTCAGTCCTGCAAGCTGCTCCACCTGGATCAATCTGTGCAGGGCCCGTCTGAAGGGCACAGTAGTGGAGCTACTTTGGGCTTTGAACTGTAAGGTCTTTGAGGCCGGGACTGTGACCAATGACTGGGGCTAGTCCTGACTGAGATCTCAGAGTGCTTGTGAAATATAAAACTTCTGTAATAATACAATTTTGAAACTGACGTTCCGAACAGAACTGGGCGAAAAATTTAGAACCAACCTGTGTATTTATCTAATTTTACACTTTTTTTTTTCTGTTTGCAAAATTGATATTTGTTCAATATTCTTGACAAGTGTGTTTGTGACACTTTTCCCACAAGTGGTTTGGAAATAATTAACCAGCATAGTGGGAGTATTAACTATCTCTAGTGAGTCATGTATTTTCTCTGAGCCTTGATTGGATGATCTCCCTAAAGACAGGTTGGATTGCAAATAAAATGAAGCTTACAGATTAAATGTTCAGGAGTACTTGTGGCACCTTAGAGACTAACAAATTTATTTGAGCATAAGCTTTCGTGGGCTCCAGCCCACTTCTTCGGATGCATAGAATGGAACATATATTGAGGAGATATATAGACACATACAGAGAGCACGAAAAGGTGGGAGTTGTTTTACTAACTCTGAGAGGCCAATTAAGTAATACTTGTAAATATACTTGTAAAAGGCAAATTTGAGGGCTGATTGCTTGAAAAGAATCCCCTTCATCACGGCTGGGATGCATCACCGGGATGATAGCAGCAGCTATGTTATCTAGTAACACCCATTCCAAGCATAGCTGTACTGATTGTTAGCAGTCACTAAGCATTTTGCATAACAATGCGCACAAAGAAAGTGCGCAGTAGTGGCCAGCTGGCATGTACCTTTGTCTAATGAGACATTACTCAGCGTTGGTCTGTTTTGTGCCATGCCATTCATAAGAGCCAGAGACACTCTTGTGAAGTGTTTCATCTTAGTCATAGGTGATGTGAGCTCAATTTAAAAAAAAAATCATAATGGTGCAGTGACAAAGGGACTGCTCTAAAGCCTATTGAAGTCAATGAGAGTCTTTCTGTTGACATTAGTGGTCATGGGATCAGACCCAGAGTGGTAATCTGGGATATAAAATGTTAGGCATAATAAACATGCGTCTTTTTCAAGTCTATGCATCTATTCCATGCCAAAGATAGTGATGCCATTAAGAGAAATGTCATGTGAACATATATGGCTTGTTGTTGCAACGTTGCCAGCAAACACTGGTGTCATAACTATTAAGGGAAGGGTAACAGCTCTCTGTGTACAGAGACTCCAAATCCTTTTACCTGTAAAGGGTTAAGAGGCTCGGGTAACCTGGCTGACACCTGACCCGAAGGACCAATAAGGGGGCAAGATACTTTCAAATCTTGGGGGGGAGAAAGGCTTTTGTGTGTGCTCTTTATTTTAAGGGTGGTTCGCTCTTGGGACTGAGAGGGACCAGACATCAATCCAGGTTCTCCCCATCTTTCTAAACAAGTCTCTCCTATTTCAAACTAGTAAGTAAAAAGACAGCAAGGCGTCTTAGATTTACTTTGTTTTCTCAACTTGTAAATGTACCTTTTTACCAGAGTGTTTATCTTTGTTTGCTGTACTTTGAACCTAAGACAGAGGGGGGTCCTCTGAGCTCTTTAAGTTTGATTACCCTGTAAAGTTATTCTCCATACTGATTTTACAGAGATGATTTTTACCTTTTTCTTTAATTAAAAGCCTTCTTTTTTAAGAACCAGATTGATTTCTCCTTGTTTTAAGATCCAAGGGGGTTTGGATCTGCCTTCACCAGGAGTTGGTGAAAGGAGGGTGGGAGGAAGGAGGGGGGATGGTTAATTTCTCCTTGTTTTAAGATCCAAGGGGGTTTGGATCTGTGTTC
>NW_020664413.1:61124023-61130397 GCF_002925995.2 Terrapene triunguis | reverse complement strand
CCCTACATTTGAACCCTAAAGTTCAAAGTGGGGATCCAGCCTTGACAACTGGTAACATTGTGTGATATGCCTTGGTTTTGTTCAGACGTCAGTACGCAGGGTTTGTGGGGCCTTGGGCTAGCCCAAGTGGGGGACCCTTCCCACCCCTTCTGCCTGCAGTCCCCCTCGCCTCCCTGGTGCTCCTGGTCGGAAAATGGGGGTCAGAGAACCGGGGCCTGCCCCGCAGTCCTGCTGGGGAGTGGTCAGGGTGCAGGGGCTTGCCCTGCCTGGCGCTCCTCGTCAGGAGCGTCAGGCAGGCAGAGCAGGTTGGGACATGGGGGTGCCCATTTTTCTAGAGGCCCCCCAGTTGGCCTGGCACGGCCCCATTGGCTAATCTGCCACTGTTAGTACATATGTCATGGTGCCTCTGGAAGCTGGATCCTGTCTGTACTGGTATCTGCATAACATGTTGGCTCTGGGCTATTCTGAAAAAATAGAAAACTTAATGGAGCTGCATGGGGCATAAGCCACCAGCACCATATGTGTGAATTATGGTCTCAAACCCCTGATTGGATGAATGATCCTGAAATCCAAACACTCAATGTAATCTGAGACCAATTTGGTGAGTCTGAATTCTCTGGACAAACTTTAAACGGCATGTGTGACAGACAATGTGCAGCTTGACATTCAGGTTCTTAAACGTTAATATTCATGTGGCGTCGTTGCCTTTGGACTGGGCACTGATCAAATCCCAAAATCATTCAAAAGTTTGCACTGACTTGGGCATCCAGAAAGCAGGTCACCCAAACTCGAGAGGCCTCGATACTGATTCTCAGAGGTGCTGAGCACCCTTTGATTTATGTGCATGCTCAGTGAAAATCAGGCCTTGGGGGAGTGTTAAGTTCAACAATGCGCGAAAACTGACGTACCTCAAAGTAGTGGATTCTTGTAGTGTTTTGTCCCAAGTTATTACACACATGCATGAACTCAATAAGGACCCCTACCCATGTTTCTTTGTGAGATGATGTGCAGTATTGACTTACACTAAGGGGAAAAAACAGTTAAAAGGTTTCTTGATGCAGTTACTCCGACCTCTAGCACTGTACTGTCTTTCTACTTATAGCTGATTTTGATACATCGCTGAACTTTTGAGTGAGGTGTGTGGTTATGGAATATGTACAGCTGAAAATTAGGGCAGGTAATTTCCACTGCAAATGAGGGGAGACTTAAGATTTTAAGTAGTGTTTCAAACTTGTCATTTGAGGGGGGAAGAAAAAAAATCAGGTAGGCTAGTGAGCATACAAAAACCATTTTATCTCTACTTATATCACATTCCCACATCTTAAATAATTTCAGCCAATGTCATGGTTTGGTCCAATATCACAAGCAAAAATACATAAAACAACAAACAATTAAAAAAAAGTATATTTAAGATTAATTACACCTATATTTTGAACACATTTAAGTGATCATGCCACCAGTTTATTCTTTCAACATGTGACTTGTATGCAAAATCATCTTTTCACTAGTTATCACTTTAATTTGGTAGTTTAGGGGATGGGTCAATTAATAGATGGCAACTGTGAGCCAAAACTTTCCACAGTGTTGACACCAGCTCAGAATGTCTCACTGTGTATAGGACTTATTGACTTCAAAAGGGATGTTTTTTATTTTAATGCTAATCTTTTTTAAAAAACCATAATACTAGATCAAACATAACTCGCCATGTTTCCAGATTAAAATCTGGAAGCAAACTTCTGCAGGAGGTACTATATTTGCAGAAGTACTGTATTAATTATTACTTGCAGTAAAGGCCACTGAGTTGACCCACTATCACCTCAAACTGTCAAAAATGACATTAATTCAAGATGTGAATCCCAGCAATTACAGGCCTGTGAGCCTGACTTCAGTACCGGGCAAACTGGTTGAAACTATAATAAAGAACAATATTGTCAGACATATAGATGAACATAATTTGTTGAGGAAGAGTCAACGTGGTTTTAATAAAGGGAAATCATGCCTCACCAATCTACTAGAATTCTTTGAGGGGGTCAACAAGCATGTGGACCAAGGGGATCCAGTGGATATAGTGTACTTAGATTTTCAGAAAGCCTTTGACAAGGTCCCTCACCAAAGGCTCTTAAGCAAAGTAAGCTGCCATGGGATGAGAGGGAAGGCGCTCTCATGGGTTGGTAACTGGTTGAAAGTTAGGAAACAAATGGTCAGTTTTCAAAATGGAGAGAGGTAAATAGTGGTGTCCCCCAGGGGTCTGTTCTGGGACCAGTCCTATTCAACATGTTCATACATGATCTGGAAAAAGGGGTAAACAATGAGCTGGCAAAATTTGCAGATGATACAAAATTACTAAAGGTAGTTAAGACCCAGACAGACCGTGAAGAGCTACAAAAGGATCTCTCAAAAAGGTAACAAAATGGCAGATGAAGTTTAATGTTGATAAATGCAAAGTAATGCACATTGGAAAGCATAATCCCAACTATACATGACGGGGTCTAAATTAGCTGTTACCACTCAAGAAAGAGATCTTGGAGTCCATTGTGGATAGTTCTCTGAAAACATCCACTCAGTGTGCAGCGGCAGTCCAAAAAGCAAATAGAATGCTGGGAATAATTAAGAAAGGGATAGATAATAGGACAGAAAATATCATGTTGCCTCTATATAAATCCATGGTACACCCACATCTTGAATACTGTGTGCAGATGTGGTCACCCCATCTCAAAAAAGATATATTGGAATTGGAAAAGGTTCAGAAAAGGATGACAAAAATTATTTGTGGGTATGGAACAGCTTCCCTATGAGGAGAGATTAATACGACTGGGACTTTTCAGCTTAGAAAAGAGACGGCTAAGGGGAGATATGATTGAGGTCTATAAAATCATGACTGGTATAGAGAAAGTAGATAAGTGTTGTTTACTATGTCTCATAACACAAGAACTACAGGTTACCACATGAAATTAATAGGCAGCAGGTTTAAAACAGATAAAAGGAAGTATTTCTTCACACAACGCACAGTTAACCTGTCAAACTCCTTGCCAGAGGATGTTGTGAAGGCCAAGACTACAACAGGGTTCAAAAAAGAACTAGATAAATTCATGGAGGATAGGTCCATCAATGGCTATTAGCCAGGATGGGCAAGGATGATGTCCCTAGCCTCTGTTTGCCAGAAGCTGGGAATGGGCGATTACCTGTTCTGATCATTCCCTCTGGGGCACCAGGCACTGGCCACTGTCACAAGACAGGATACTGGGCTAGATGGACCCTTGGTCTGACCCAATAGGGCCATTCTTATGTTCTTATGAGACGCCTATGGCACTTATTTCATTTTTTTTTAAACACTTTGAGCAATTTGTGCAGCCAGTTAATCCACTTTCACTTTTGTAGGTGGGTGCCTGTAGTTAGGGTCCTGTCAGCCCTACTAGAGGAGTCACACTTCAAAAGTTTCTTCTGCTCTGAAAGATCTCTCTGCTTTGAGAGATTTAAAATGAAAACTACAGCTTAAATTGGTATAATCCCTCACAAGGAACATCTAAAGTGTGCGCAGTGTAAACAGCTCAACTCTAAAAGTAAATGGAGGCCGCAAAGATCGCATACGGGGTGTCTGATTTTCAGTCCTAACCAATTTTCGCTAACTCTTGTGATGCATCTCCACAAGATTCTCCTAAGAAAGGTGCCGTGACCCCACAAAGTCACCATAATTTTGAAAGCTCCATACACTGCAGTGAGTCAATGTCCATCACCATGGTGCTGTACCACAGATGAAAACAAACACACAGTAATGTGTAAATATGACCTCTGCAGTGCCCCTGTTCCACGGGTCATCTAGGGAAAGTTATTCCATTAATGGCTGAATGGAGCAAAGAATTAGGTTGAAGGTTGCATAGTATTCTTCTGTTCTCAGTGGAGGAGAACAGCCAGTGATACAATCTACCTAGGTCTGGGTTAATAAAACATACTATTTCTGCTCATTGTCATGGATCCATTTGCTACGTGTTTGTACAGAGGGGTTTCAGTGCGGTTGAGGCCTCTGTCTGCTGGAATAGATATGTTTAATGGATGATTAATACTTAAGTAACAATGGAAATGTTCCCTTGGTCTTTAATGGGCGTTGGACTGAGCCTATAGAGTGAAATTAAATCCAGCAGAGGACTTGTGCAGGCTCTCTTCATGGGAGATAAATCTCACATAAACCCTCAAAATTAGACTTAAGTGTGCACAAGTCAAACCTCACCCTATGCCGAAAGCTATCAAAAAACCTGTGTGTGCAATAAGCTATAGCATCCCTTCCCATGTAGCAAGGCCGTCACCACATTTTGTTGATCTGTAACTTTACTGCCAAAAACTGAGTAAAGAGACCTTTTAAAAACAGAAGAAACTCTTCTTGTTAAGGTTATTCTAGTACCCCGTTCTTCTTTTCCTATAACCTGTATGGGCACAGACATACTATGTGGGAATAACTCCTTTTCGCCTCTGCATTGTGTTTGTCACTGCACTTCGTGTTGTGTTGGGGTCCATTTAAATGGCAGGTGTTTTTATAATGACATTTTGAACAGAATCATAATTTAGTTTTAAGGATTTATTTTTCAGTCGAGCACTGGAATTTGCATAAAATGCAACATTTACACAATGCCATCTGACTCCATAGCAGATCATATTCACCAACCATGTGCGAGCACTTGTATTACTTTATAGCCTCTAGACTGTGTAGTTCGAAAGGTTACCTGCTGCTTGGAAAAGCACTTAATTACTGCAGTACTGTAATTCTAAGTAATTACAGTTCCTTTTTTGAAAACATACCATTACGGCCATTGTTGCAGCATATTTGAAGACATTTTAATTAAAAATATGATCTGTTCTCCTACTTCCCGCAAAATGCCCTTTACATTGAATTTGGTAGCACTGTATTTCAATAACAGGCCTGTATGATGCAGTTCTGTTTAATCTCTTTATTCAAAATGATGGCTGAAAATAGTTATTTTTCCACCTTAACTCAAAGTAATTTAAGGAAGTGGCACAAATACTGAAACACAAGAACTAGAAGAGCAATGAGCCAGATCCTCAATTTGCTTCGCACCTGTTCATGACTAGCAGCAGACAACCAGGGCATTTACAGTTGAAGATGAAAGTGTCCAAAATTCAAAAATGAGATGGCTGATTGCTCATAAGGTTCTGATTATTAACTCTGTTCTCCATTTTCAGCATGAGCTATTGGTCACTGCTGTGATACTTTCTTGTATACAGTCTATTGTAAAAGAAAAGAGAATGCAGCAGAATAAATTTCTAACAATACTTTATACTTCGGTCGTGGCTTTCCAATGGAAGATCTCAAAGCACTGTCTTACTCATTTGAATAGTTTGTCTCAAGATTAGGCCCTAACCAGTCTGATTTTATTTTGAGAGCATTGAGTGTTCTGACACTGTGTAGCTGTAAATAGCCTGTGGGCGTTCTTCGTTTTCATTCATATGGCATGGGGGCTTTCTCCAGGCCATATTTCTCACTGCAATTCCAAACATGGGCCCTAATTCAGGAAAGCATCTGCCTAAATCCATTCCTATCCAGGACTGCACTCAAGCCTATGTAAATGCCTGGCCACATTGATGTTAATGGGAGTTTTGCCATTGATCTCAGCAGAGCCAGTATTTCACCCTCTGGTAGATATGGCAATTCCCAGCAATATATTGGAAGGGTTTATTGTATCAACTTATGTATTATTGTGGGTTGGGATAGCATACAACTTTTCTAGGGGGCAGATGTGACAGATGGGAGACCTGGGAGTTCAAAAGACTATACTGAAAACGTGCCAGACAAGTATGTACTTTTGGGACAATGAGTTTTAAGTGGATTTCTTGGGAAATACCTAGGGAGAGGTTAATGCAAATTCCCAACCTCGGGTTATGCAAAACTCCAGTCTTTTGAAGCTATGCCCTGAGGAGAGAGTTATTGTCTGCTGATTACTTGTTGTATAGCAGTGGTTCTCACTTTTTTTTAATTTTTATTTTTTTTATTTTTTATTTTTGTGGACCACTTGTAAATTGTTGAGGGTCTTGGTGGACCACTTAATGATCTTTCCAAATGTTGTTTGTACCATTAGCTAACTCTTGTAAAGCACTTTGGATAAAAGCACTATATTAAAAAAACCCTTAATTGTTTTTTTGTTCTACAAATAAAAGCACACAACTCATATTTTATTATCAGTAGTCTTACCTTTCTAATGTGATGGATGTGCCCTCTCTCCCCCACCGCAGCAGCCACAGAGCTGAGGCTGGGAAGGAGGGGGGTCTCTCCCCCACCACAGCAGCCACAGAGCTGAGGCTGGGAAGGAGGGGGGTCTCTCAGCAGCGAACCAGCTGAGCGGCGAACAGCAGAGGCTAACAGAGGG
>NW_020664413.1:61071531-61124013 GCF_002925995.2 Terrapene triunguis | reverse complement strand
GCTGAGCGGCGAACAGCAGAGGCTAACAGAGGGAGTTTGCCTGGGAGTTCGCCTGGAGAGAGCTCACTGAGGCTTTCATCTGCTGGTTTCTCTGAGTAGTTCCTGCAACAGCCGAGGAAGCTCTTAAGAGGACAGGGATATGGAAGGTGAGCGATCAGCTGTTGTAACCTGCACAGGTTGTGCCATGTTTGTTCTGTACAAAGTGCAAGCTGGTCTCCATATTGGAAGAGAAGGTTCGAGGGTTGGAGAAACGAGTATCAACACTGCGTTGCATAAGGGAAAATGAAGATTTCCTGGACAGACGTCAGGAGATGCTTCTACGGCCACAATGTTCTGAAGATTCAGAGCAGGCGCAGCAGGGACAGAAGGATTGTGAAGAGGTTTGGCAGCATGTGACCTCCAGAAGGAGAAAGAGGAGCGTCCATGCACCAGCAATGGAGATACAGGTGAGCAATCGTTTCCATGTTCTCTCCACAGGTACTAATGCAGAGAGTGGACTAGATGACCCATCTGAGGGAAGGGAACAGAAGGAGACTCCACCGATTGGAAGGCAAAAGATGCACTGTCCTAGGGATGGGGGTTCCACGACCACCACTCCCAAGAGGAGGAGGAGGGTGGTGGTGGTCGAGGACTCCCTCCTCAGGGGGACTGAGTCATCTATCTGCCGCCCCGACCGGGAAAACCGAGAGGTCTGCTGCTTGCCGGAGCTAGGATACACGATGTGACGGAGAGACTGCCGAGACTCATCAAGCCCTCGGATCGCTACCCCTTCCTGCTTCTCCACATGGGCACCAATGATACTGCCAAGAATGACCTTGAGCGGATCACTGCAGACTACGTGGCTCTGGGAAGAAGGATAAAGGAGTTTGAGGCGCAAGTGGTGTTCTCGTCCATCCTCCCTGTGCAAGGAAAAGGCCTGGGTAGAGACCGTCGAATCGTGGAAGTCAATGAATGGCTACGCAGGTGGTGTCAGAGAGAAGGCTTTGGATTCTTCGACCATGGGATGGTGTTCCAAGAAGGAGGAGTGCTAGGCAGAGAGGGGCTCCACCTAACGAAGAGAGGGAAGAGCATCTTCACCAGCAGGCTGGCTAACCTAGTGAGGAGGGCTTTAAACTAGGTTCACCGGGGGAAGGAGACCAAAGCCCTGAGGTAAGTGGGGAAATGGGATCCTGGGAGGAAGCACAAGCAGGAGAGCGCAAGAGGGGAGGACTCCTCTCTCATGCTGAGAAAGAGGGACGATCAATGAGTTATCTTAAGTGCCTATACACAAATGCAAGAAGCCTGGGAAACAAGCAGGGAGAACTGGAAGTCCTGGCACAGTCAGGGAACTATGATGCGATTGGAATAACAGAGACTTGGTGGGATAACTCACATGACTGGAGTACTGTCATGGATGGATATAAACTGTTCAGGAAGGACAGGCAGGGCAGAAAAGGTGGGGGAGTTGCGTTGTATGTAAGAGAGGAGTATGACTGCTCAGAGCTCCGGTATGAAACTGCAGAAAAACCTGAGAGTCTCTGGATAAAGTTGAGGAGTGTGAGCAACAAGGGTGATGTCGTGGTTGGAGTCTGCTATAGACCACCAGACCAGGGGGATGAGGTGGATGAGGCTTTCTTCTGGCAACTAGCAGAAGTTGCTAGATCGCAGGCCCTGGTTCTCATGGGAGACTTTAATTACCCTGATATCTGCTGGGAGAGCAATACAGCGGTGCACAGACAATCCAGGAAGTTTTTGGAAAGTGTAGGGGACAATTTCCTGGTGCAAGTGCTGGAGGAACCAACTAGGGGCAGAGCTTTTCTTGACCTGCTGCTCACAAACAGGGAAGAATTAGTAGGGGAAGCAAAAGTGGATGGGAACCTGGGAGGCAGTGACCATGAGATGGTCGAGTTCAGGATCCTGACACAAGGAAGAAAGGAGAGCAGCAGAATACGGACCCTGGACTTCAGAAAAGCAGACTTTGACTCCCTCAGGGAACAGATGGGCAGGATCCCCTGGGAGAATAACATGAAGGGCAAAGGGGTCCAGGAGAGCTGGTTGTATTTTAAAGAATCCTTATTGCGGTTGCAGGAACAAACCATCCCAATGTGTAGAAAGAATAGTAAATATGGCAGGCGACCAGCTTGGCTAAACAGTGAAATCCTTGCTGATCTTAAACGCAAAAAAGAAGCTTACAAGAAGTGGAAGATTGGACAAATGACCAGGGAGGAGTATAAAACTATTGCTCAGGCATGCAGGAATGAAATCAGGAAGGCCAAATCACACTTGGAGTTGCAGCTAGCAAGAGATGTTAAGAGTAACAAGAAGGGTTTCTTCAGGTATGTTAGCAACAAGAAGAAAGTCAAGGAAAGTGTGGGCCCCTTACTGAATGAGGGAGGCAACCTAGTGACCGAGGATGTGGAAAAAGCTAATGTACTCAATGCTTTTTTTGCCTCTGTCTTCACGAACAAGGTCAGCTCCCAGACTGCTGCACTGGGCAGCACAATATGGGGAGAAGGTGACCAGCCCTATGTGGAGAAAGAAGTGGTTCGGGACTATTTAGAAAAACTGGACGTGCACAAGTCCATGGGGCCGGATGTGCTGCATCCGAGGGTGCTAAAGGAGTTGGCGGATGAGATTGCAGAGCCATTAGCCATTATTTTTGAAAACTCATGGCGATCGAGGGAGGTCCCGTATGACTGGAAAAAGGCTAATGTAGTGCCCATCTTTTAAAAAAGGGAAGAAGGAGGATCCGGGGAACTACAGGCCAGTCAGCCTCACCTCAGTCCCTGGAAAAATCATGGAGCAGGTCCTCAAGGAATCAATTATGAAACACTTAGAGGAGAGGAAAGTGATCAGGAACAGTCAGCATGGATTCACCAAGGGGAAGTCGTGCCTGACTAACCTAATTGCCTTCTATGATGAGATAACTGGCTCTGTGGATGAGGGGAAAGCAGTGGATGTGTTATTCCTTGACTTTAGCAAAGCTTTTGATACGGTCTCCCACAGTATTCTTGCCGCCAAGTTAAAGAAGTATGGGCTGGATGAATGGACTGTAAAGTGGATAGAAAGCTGGCTAGATCGTCGGGCTCAACGGGTAGTGATCAATGGCTCCATGTCTAGTTGGCAGCCGGTTTCAAGCGGAGTGCCCCAAGGGTCGGTCCTGGGGCCGGTTTTGTTTAATATCTTTATTAATGATCTGGAGGATGGTGTGGACTGCACTCTCAGCAAGTTTGCAGATGACACTAAACTAGGAGGCGTGGTAGATACACTAGAGGGTAGGGATCGGATACAGAGGGACCTAGACAAATTAGAGGATTGGGCCAAAAAAAACCTGATGAGGTTCAACAAGGACAAGTGCAGAGTCCTGCACTTAGGACGGAAGAATCCCATGCACTGCTACAGACTAGGGACCGAATGGCTAGGTAGCAGTTCTGCAGAAAAGGACCTAGGGGTCACAGTGGACGAGAAGCTGGATATGAGTCAACAGTGTGCTCTTGTTGCCAAGAAGGCTAACGGCATTTTGGGCTGTATAAGTAGGGGCATTGCCAGCAGATCGAGGGACGTGATCGTTCCCCTTTATTTTACATTGGTGAGGCCTCATCTGGAATACTGTGTCCAGTTTTGGGCCCCACACTACAAGAAGGATGTGGAAAAATTGGAAAGAGTCCAGCAGAGGGCAACAAAAATGATTAGGGGTCTGGAGCACATGACTTATGAGGAGAGGCTGAGGGAACTGGGATTGTTTAGTCTCCAGAAGAGAAGAATGAGGGGGGATTTGATAGCAGCCTTCAACTACCTGAAGGGGGGTTCCAAAGAGGATGGAGCTCGGCTGTTCTCAGTGGTGGCAGATGACAGAACAAGGAGCAATGGTCTCAAGTTGCAGTGGGGGAGGTCCAGGTTGGATATTAGGAAACACTATTTCACTAGGAGGGTGGTGAAGCACTGGAATGCGTTACCTAGTGAGGTGGTGGAGTCTCCTTCCTTGGAGGTTTTTAAGGCCCGGCTTGACAAAGCCCTGGCTGGGATGATTTAGTTGGGAATTGGTCCTGCTTTGAGCAGGGGGTTGGACTAGATGACCTCTTGAGGTCCCTTCCAACCCTGATATTCTATGATTCTATGATTCACAGCAGCCACAGAGCTGAGGCTGGGAAGGAGGGCTGCCTCTCCCCAGCAGCCACAGCCCTGGAGCTGGGGAAAGTCGCCTCTTTCTCTGGCTGCCGCAGCCCTGCAAATCCCAAATTCCCCCCACGGCCTCTTCTCACCTCACTGCCCCCTCCCACCTACCCCCTATTCCCCCCCAGGCCACCACCTCGCCTTACATGTGTGTCTTCTCCAGGGTCCAGGCACCTAACTAGTGGAGCCACCGCCTGCATGGAGCTTGTGGACCACTGGTGGTCCACGGACCACAGTTTGAGAACCTCTGTAATATATAGGCTAGGGCCAGGATCAAAGACCCAAGCTGTAGGAAGAAACACCCAGCCTCTGATCTGCCCAGTCTCTGTTCTGGTTCGAAGAGAGATGAACTTGTAAACACTGGGAAGACCCAGTTATGGGTTTTGAAGGGCTAAAATATACCACAGCCCGAGGTTGGAGTTGGGGTGATTGCTAGTAAACTTTTTAGCACACATGTAGGTTCTTCTATTGTTTTACTATGTTTTCTCTGTAAAGCTCATTTTAAGAATAAATGTGCTTCCTTAGAAGGAGCAAGGTTTTAACTTGTTGTTGCAGGCATTATATGGGCATTGCCCTCAGAGAAAGCGAAGTCCAGGCACTGGTCTTTTAGGCAGTCTGGCTTGCTGGGGATATCCCAGTGTAAAGCAGGGAGCTGTGCAGCCTTAAAATCCCCAGTCCAGAGGGAGTGAGACCAGGGTCTCCACCCAAGAGAAGTGGAGCCAGAAGCCTAAACTGAGTGCCCTTGGTGGACCACGGAGGGGAAATAGAGGGCCTGAAACTATGACACAGTTTAGGTGCTTAACTTGAAGCATGTGCTTAGAGAGCTGTCTTCAAAAGGGATATTTTGGAGAATTATCACTGCTGTTTCCTGACCATCTTGCTTGGCTTTCAAACCTTCTGCAAACCCCTTGAAGGGTACCATGAGGGCCTGGTTAATGGGCTCATAGCCGGTATTATAGTGAGGAAATTAAGATCGAAGTATAAAAGGGAAATGTAGCCATTTCCCACTGTTGACTCAAGTTAGATTGCTATATTCTGTAATGTTATTAAACGCTGTCTTGTGTAACACATTGTACTTAGCATACTCTCGTGGTAGCTTTTCCAGCTAAGAAATGCCCAGGAACAGTGTGTAAACATTGTCAATGCATTAGAAGAAAACTGATACTAGCATTCATTGTTACTACGAGGGATATTATGCATGTGGGAGGAGTCTTTGCATGTAGTACCATGAGCCATCTAGTAGTGAATACTCAGGCCACATTCTTGTCAATAAAATATATTGCCATAATGGAATGGAACATCCATTTATCAATCCCAACACAAAGGGGGAAATATCCCTTTTCCAAATGTACATTCCATGCCCTTCCATTTAAGAATAAAAGTTCAAACTTTCTTCTGGTAGAAATGCAGCACAGCTTTATTGATTTCAATGTCGTTGCGCCAAATTCTCTGCTGGTATAAATTGGTACTGTATCCAAATAACATGGTGAGAAACACAGAACTGGGATATTTGCCATGTTAAATTGTACTGAAGTGTCATTTTTAAGGTAACTGAGCATTAGCTGAATACTAAGCATTCTCTCTCAGTATGTTTCATTATTGTAGGCAAAAGTATACCTGAGCTGCATACAGTAGTTAAATGTACCACTGTATTTATGATACTTCCTCTTCTCACTCTACTGTAAACAGCACAATCAACATCTGCTTTTCAATGGTGAGGAGAGAATCTGGGTGGGTGGGGGGAATGGCTTAATGTCAATAACAAAAGCATCCTGGGAAAGACCATTTTTCATTTATTTGGATTTACAAAAAAAAGCAAGCGGGCCTACTTCCAACTCTAGGGACTTGTAAGAGTGATTTAAAAACAAAAACAAAAAAATCAATGAGGGGGAAAAAACCTCATCAGTAACCCCACAAAGTACAGCAAGAACTGAATAACTGTGTAGCATAAAGAAGATGATGAATTAATGCTTTCCCTATATATACCTTTCAACTGCCTTCTTAAAAACCAGGAGGCTGGTAGTACAACCAACTGTTAGGTTAGTTTTTTGCTTGGTTGGTGTTCTCTTAGGCGACAGAGTTGACATTTTCCCCTTTATCTTTATGAGGAGGCAGTTATGTTATTCCCCTTGATATCCCAGTTCTTATCTGCTCTTGCATATTTGTTCATCCTTCATCTTTAGGGATAATTCCAACTGGAAAGATTATAGTGGTGGTTTACATGTCTTCCTCCACTATCACAGAGAAGACCGTGGCACAGAGAGCTGTCCAGCACTGAAACCAGATAGCAGAAGTTGGTTTGTTCGACTATGAAGTATGATGTGTCTAAACACAGTCACATTTCAGATGCCAGTAGCATAATGGAAGATGAGTATCAATGCTAACCAATGAGGAGAGACCCCTTCTGTTCATCACCTGAGATTATTCTAACACATACTTCTACTCAAAGAGCCCCAGGGGATGTAAACAATTTATGACTCATGCAGCTTGCAGCTGCAATGTATTTTGTGAAATCACTGACTGTATTAATAATGCAGAAGCAATTAGTCTTTGGAAATCAAGGCTTTATGTATGCTGGGTACACTAGAAATAACTCTTGCAATGTAATTCCCATGGGTCTAACAGTGCCGTTATGCAAGGTGGGATTGATACTGTAACGTAAGCAGGGTCTGAATGAGTTCTCCCCTGACAGCTAGCTGGGAAGGGGAGAGACTTCAGGAGCTAACTGTATTTACATGAACACACCTACTCTGCTTAGATATCCAGCAGCTAGAGCGATGTTGCTCAAAGTAATCAACTTTGGCTGGTGTTGGGTTACACATCACTTTAGTACTGAATGCAGGGGTAGTAAAATGCTGTTACCAGTGTTGGCATTATAGCATGAATAAAGGGGAGCAGCACTGTGCTTAACATGTCTCAAATGAGGGGGTCACCCTCAGCTGACAAGACCTCATTAAACCAGGGGCTCGAATGCCAGAGCCCTGTGAAAGTAAGAGGGGTGGGGACAGGTGTCCCAGCCAGGAGCTGTGGACTCTTAAGAGACCCTAGTGTGGTTTAACCTCTTCCTCCCCACTGTTCAAAGAAAGAGCTAAATAGGTTTCTTTAGGCGCCTCTATGTTATGTTAAAGTGCTCAATTGAGAGCTGAAATCACTTGAGATGGGGCAGTGTTTCTGGCCAGCCTGCAAAGAGCTGAAAATAACTAAGACTGATATGCAGAGGTCACAGCAGAGAGGCAGATGGCAGCAGAAGGTGACTGAGGGTCAGCCGGCGAATGAGTGGGTGGTGAGCAGAACAAGTGGCTGACGAGGCGGTGAGGAACAGCGGCTGGAGGGGTGGCCCGCAGCGAGGAACAGCGGCTGGCGGGGCAGACAGGTGGCGAGGAACAGCCACTGGCTGTCCATTTCTCTGCCATCACCGTGATAGGGCTCATAGCTGAAACTGTTCCATTTTCACTGATAAAAGCAACTGTGATTAGTACCAGACGCACGTGACTGGAAAACAATCACAGGTATGACTGAGGAGAGCATTGAAAAAGAGGAACTTTTCTGTGTGTTCAAAAGTCCATATCTATTTCTAAAGGGTTTCATTGCTGAGCATTTAAATACCTCATACAGCAGTCACCATTAAAAGCCAGCATTTACCAGCCATTACCACAGTGTGATACAGCAGTTGGACTATCTATCCATGTACTTATTGGTCTTCCACTACTGTTGTGTCAGAGCCCCTTGTTTTTAATGTATTTATCCTTGTGCTTGTCCCACACCGGTCTGGGTAAGTAAAAAGGGCCTTAACCCTGTGTGCAAGGGCTGCACTTGGAGGAGAGTCAGGGCTGGTAAGTTCTAGTGGAAGATGAAGGCCAGCTGGGAAGGGACAGGCTGAGCTGGTATAAAACCAGGAAGTGGAGCATAAGGAGGGGGCTACAGGAAGGAACTCTGCAGTTACTCCCTAGAGAGGAGTGGAGTTGACAGGAAATGAGGAGGCTGTCTAGGGATATAAGTCCTGGGATCCTGCCTTGGACTGTAGACTCTGGTAAGAGCCTGAGAAGGGTGAAATACCCACCGGGAGCAGAAGAAGCTCTGATGGTAACCTAGAGGCGGGGTCAAAACTAGAGGGGAAAAATGTAGGAAGCAGCCCAGGGAAACAGCAGTGGAGTCTGCAATTATGTAGACTGCGGTTGCTAATTATATGGTCCCTGGGCTGGAACCGGGACAGGCCTGGATTCCCCTTCCAGCCACTGGGAGAGTGGCACAGTCTGGTCAGTGGAGCAGAAGACGGCGTGAGACAGTTGTCCAGAGGGACTATGATACCCTGAAAGGGGAAAACTGTAGTGACCTGCTCGGAGGGCCAGCCCACAAAGAGGTAGCAATGGGGGCTGGAGGGAGAGACCCCAGGGTGAGAAACTGAAGAAGGGGGGCATCAGAGTGATTAAGAGCTAATCCCTAGATGAGCCATAAGGAGGCGCCACAGTAGTCAGTAGCGAACCCCCCGGACAATCCTCACAACTAGAGTTGGCTGATTTTTTTTTTTTTTCCCCGGCAAATAGTAAATTTGCCAAAAGATGCGTTTTTGGAGCCACCAAAACTATTCATGAATTCGGGCTGAATTTGGCAAACAGTTTCAGACCACAAATTCCCCAAAACCTGAAGACAAAAATGTTGAAAATTCCAAAATATTCAGTTTCAGAAAGTTGATTTGAAAAGACCCTTCTAAACTGGTTTTTCTTTTTCATCAAGAAAACCAGGGAAATAAATTAGTTGTGGTTACAACAAATAGATTTTTTTTTGTTTGTCCAACAAATTATTCACGGCTTAACTCCTCTTGCACACTCCTGCAAGTGAATTAGGGCAATGCTATTATCCCCATTTTACAGATGGGGAACTGAGGACCAGAGAGACAGGGTAGGATTCAGGTGCCTAACTCCCACTGAAATCCCTAAGTTCCTTGCCCGAGATCTCACCAGACGTTTGTGGTGGAGCCAGAGTCCAAGTTTCCCATGGCCCAGGCTAGTGCTGTATCCACTAGACAATTGTCGTCCTCCTCCACCTGATCTAGGTATAGTGGAAAACCAAGGTAGTCTCAGACACCTCTGTGGTAACAGGTAAACGTGGACTAATAAATCAAATTCTTTGGTTTTCTTGACGAAGGAAGTTCTGTAGCTCATTTACTGAGAGGTTTGATATGTGCTTAGTCGGTTTATCACGGTCATTCCTTTGGAATTCAAGGTCAGCTACAAAGTAAATTATCCCTCTTGGGTGCGTGCTATATGGTATCTGAACCAATGGCGTAGCTAGGGAGGGAGCAAGGGGAGTGTCTGCTCTCCCTGACCCCATTCCCCAAAAGTGGCGCCTTTTTAATTTTTATACTCACTTGGCGCCGCTTCCGGGTCCTTCCGCTTCCGGTAGCCTATAGCTGCCCGTGAGTCCTGCCTGTAACTGCTCCTGACTGCGTTACCCAGTAATGCACTGAGAGCGGGGATCAGGGATAGGGAGGTGTCATAACTATAAAGGGAAGGGCAACAGCCCTCCTGTGTACAATACTATTAAATCCCTCCTGGCCAGAGACTCCAAAATCCTTTTACCTGTAAAGGGTTAAGAAGCTCAGGTAACCTGGCTGACACCTGACCCAAAGGACCAATAAGGGGACAAGATACTTTCAAATCTTGGTGGGGGGAAGGCTTTTGTTTGTGCTCTTTGTTTTGGTGGGAGTTCGCTCTTGGGACTAAGAGGGACCAGACATCAATCCAGGCTCTCCAAATCTTTCTGAACAAGTCTCTCATATTTCAAACTTGTAAGTACAGCCAGGCAAGGC
Source organism: Terrapene triunguis (assembly GCF_002925995.2). Classification (NCBI taxonomy): domain Eukaryota; kingdom Metazoa; phylum Chordata; order Testudines; family Emydidae; genus Terrapene; species Terrapene triunguis. The sequence goes on along the minus strand of NW_020664413.1, from coordinate 61,114,052 downwards.
GTGTTAGTTTTATCTTTGTTTTCTCAACTTGAAAATGTATCTTTTGCTAGGGTGTTTACCTCTGTTTGCTGTAACTTTGAACCTAAGGCTAGAGGGGGGTCCTCTGGGCTCTTTAAGTTTGATTACCCCGTAAAGTTATTTTCCATCCTGATTTTACAGAGATGATTTTTACCTTTTTCTTTAATTAAAAGCCTTCTTTTTAAGAACCTGATTGATTTTTCCTTGTTTTTAGATCCAAGGGGGTTGGATCTTGATCCACCAGGAGTTGGTGGGAGAAAGGAGGGGGGGATGGTTAATTTCTCCTTGTTTTAAGATCCAAGGGGTTTGGATCTGTATTCACCAGGGAATTGGTGAAGAGTCTCTCAAGGCTACCCAGGGAAGGGAATTAGCACATTGGGAGTGGTGGCAGCGGACCAGATCTAAGCTGGTAGTTAAGCTTAGAAGTTTTCATGCAGGCCCCCACATCTGTACCCTAAAGTTCAGAGTGGGGAAGGAGCCTTGACAGGAGGGCTGGCTGAGCACAGCCCTGCAGCCCCTCTACCCTCCCCTCCCTCCCTCCCCCGGGCAAGGCAGCGAGCGAGCTGCTGCTGCTGCTTTTGGTGCGGTGCAGAGCGGAGCAGGAGGCGCGTGGGCAGGTTCCCGGGGAGCCTGGAGCCTGGGCGCGCTGCTGGAAGCTGGGGGTGGGTGGGAAGTGTGTGCTATGCCTTTAACGCCTGGGTACAGTAGACATGTATAGTGTGTAGTGTAGGGAAAGTCTAGGTGGGGTTAAAGTTCAGCTCATGGAGCTGTTCAACGCTCGCTGCAGTTTAGCAGAGTTGGAAATGTGAAAGTAAGAAGCAGGCTAGGTTCTCCCCCCTCCTCCTTCTCTCTCCCTCTCTCTCTCTCTTTTCCTCTCTCTCTCTCTCTCACTCTCACTCACACACCTCCAAACCACAAACCCCCCCACAGCAGTCATGTATTCTCCTCTCTGTCTCACCCAGGTAAGCAGCTGTTTGGATGCATTTGGGGCTGGTTTTGCTGGGTGGTGCATGTGTGTGTATGCGCTGGGGAGGGTGCGGGGGGGAGAAGTACAGTTTTAAGAAAGTAACTTTGTTTCCATTAGGTTGCATTCCTCTTCTTGCACGGCCATTTGTGTAGGCACATGGCTAATGGCGCCTACTTATTAATGGTTTAATTAATATTGGTGGTGGGGGTTTTCTGCTCATATGCAATTTTTGGGGGGACGACCTGCAGCCCATGACATGCTTGGTCATCTGCAATCAATACTCACTGTTTGTGCTTCCGATGCGAGTAATGCATGAAAATATAGATGTGCTTAGGGTTATTTTTTTAATGTAGCATTAAAAGCTCCTGCATTTTCTATTTTAAGACGTAAGGTATTGCATAGTCTGCATTGATTTCCCTCCCTAAAGTCCACACTGTTGTTTGTAAGGGTATGGTTCATAGAGGCAGTTAAGATTTGCCTATGAGTATCTCTCAATACGTTACCCATGCAAGGACCTACATATGCAAACTAGACACAATCAACTCAGGATTAAATAAGGACTGGGAATGGCTGAGCCATTACAAACATTGAATCTATCTCCCCTTGTAAGTATTCTCACACTTGCTTCTTATCAAACTGTCTGTACTGAGCTATCTTGATTATCACTTCAAAAGTTTTTTTTCTCTTACTTAATTGGCCTCTCAGAGTTGGTAAGACAACTCCCACCTGTTCATGCTCTCTGTATGTGTGTGTGTGTATATATCTCCTCAATATATGTTCCACTCTATATGCATCCAAAGAAGTGGGCTGTAGCCCACGAAAGCTTATGCTCTAATAAATTTGTTAGTCTCTAAGGTGCCACAAGTACTCCTGTTCTTTTTATTGTACTCTCTGTAAGTACACTGCAGCCGTGCAGAGATCTACAGCTTTATACGTTGCACCCCAGGCACAGATCTGTAGATGCAGCCTCCAATGGTCAAGAACGTCTAGCTCTGTCTTGCTCCCTGGAAATGTACTGCTTTGACGCGCGTTGTCACTTTCCTGGGTGTCACATTTGCCTGGATGTTTGGGGAGCGGGGGAAGTTTGGATTGCAAGTTCCGTCAGTGTTTTTCACAAAGTTGCTCGAGCCCTTAGGGCAGCAAAGTTGCCTCTGTGTTATTTTTTTAACATGATTATTTCAAATGCCTTTCCCCTCCACATACTCCCTCCCTCCCCATTGCATTGCGCTGAATCTCTGGAGTTGAAGCTTGTGTGCTGACGCCCAGCCCTAGACTTGCCCTCCATTCCGGATGGTCTCTTCCCTTCACAGTTGCTGCTCTAGCTCCTGCTGCTCCAGCTACACTTAACTGCTCAGGACTTCGGGCAACTTTTCTTCCCAGCCTCCTCTCCCTCCCCCTATACCTCCTCAGGAAAAGGATTACACTTTTGCTGCTCCAGATCTGGTGCTGGCATTTTTCATATTTATTTTCACTATTAAAAGGCATAAAGCTTCTGGGTCTCAGCGGTAATTCGGCAGCAGGTCCTTCTTTCTTCTGTGGCAAGACTTGGGTTTTTCTTTTTTTTCTTCGCGGCAGGTGGCGCCTGTTTTATGTGTTTGCTCCCCCTGCTGTTAAAACCTGGCTACGCCACTGATCTGAACCAGAAAAGAAGAGGCACAGGTCTGGTCTATACTACCCGCCTGAATCGGCGGGTAGAAATCGACCTCTCGGGGATCGATTTATCGCGTCCCGTCGGGACGCGACAATCGATCCCCGAATCGGCGCTCTAACTCCACCAGCGGAGGTGGTAGTAAGCGCCGCCGACAAAAAGCCGCAGAAGTCGATTTTGCCGCCGTCCTCACAACGGGGTAAGTCGGCTGTGATACGTCGAATTCAGCTACGCTATTCACGTAGCTGAATTTGCGTATCTTAAATCGACTCCCCCCTGTAGTGTAGATGTACCCACAAAGACTGCTGTGTGGATGTCAGAATCACAAGAAGACATTACACACCCATTTTTCTACAGGGGCTCAATCGTGCAACGCTGATGGATCTCTCACATCTGGACATTTCACGGGAGTTCGGCATGCACATGAACAGCGGGAGCAGGCCCCAAACTGAGAATTAAGTGAAAAGGCCTGATGCTGCTTGGAGTGACACTGTTGTAAATCCAGAGCAACTCCACAGAATGTGCAACGCTTCTGACCAGAGCAGCGCAAAGCAGCGGGAGCAGGGCTGAGGACCTGATCCTGCATCTCCCAGCCCTGGTTATCCTTCTGGCCCATGGACTTGTATAGAGGAGATTGTCCCACATTGCCACAAATTGTTGCTTCTTCCTGCAGTGCTACGGTTAGCTTTAGGGTCAGATTGAAAACTGGGGGATAGACCATCCCTTCCTGCAGAGAAACCTGACACAGAATATGCAGGTAGAGGGAAAAGGGATCTCGGAGTTTTCCTTTGAAGGGTGTTCAGTAAGTAGGACTGTAGGCAGACTCCTACCACACACAGATTCAGGGGGTAGATGAGCGAGGGGAAGTCCTGGTGCTATGAATATGTGGCCCCTCTGTACTGGTTTGAGCTCTCTGTCTATACAGCTCCTTCATGGCAGTCCTCGTATGGCTGTGCAGGGGGAGAAGTGAAGGGAGTTTTAGGCAGCAAATCAAGTTTGAAGGAAATTGGTTCGGTACTGTTTATAAGTGCTTACAGCACAGTTTTTCTCACCATGCTTAAAGCTCTGTTAAAATACAGTGGCTAGGAACGCTGGCTGCACTCAGCAGTTGGTTAGCTCAGAGGTGGCCTAGAGCTAGGAGGCCTAAGGGCATTCTTGTGCAAAACAGAGAGGTTGTGCTTGATTATTACAAACTCTTGAAATACACACAGTGGGCCAAATCCTTGCCTCTACACGCAGCCCAAGTAAATGTCTATGGGGGAAACGCGAACAATGGATATAGAGCCTAGGGACTCAGTACAGGATAGAGAGGTCTGGGGTACAGCCACTGCTCAGAAACCCTGCCGTAGAGGCACAGTTGCTACTACAGCCTATAGGATGAGGCCCTGAGTCTGATTAGCATGGACACCAGGATAACGCCCCAGCCAGCCGGAGAAATGAATATGTACAAAGATGGTTTATCCTTTGCCTCCCCTGTCATCAGCTACACCAAGCCTATCGTAGCCTCAGCAGAGGGAGGATCTAGCCCTATTAAGCACACGTCATTTATACACCATTACCATACATAAATAATGTTATACATGTTTCCTGTTACACTATGTAGGAAGGTAGATCATGGTCGCAATTCTTATCTGCTCTGGGATCTTGCTTCTGACAGCGGGCACCATTCTTTATTTATGTTACAGTCATTTCTAGAGACCTCAGTTGAGATCGGGGCCCATTGTAGTCACTCCTGTGCAGCCGCATAGCAAGAGACAGTCCCTACTTCACAAATACTGTCTAAATAGGCCAGAGAGACGAAGGATGTGAGGCGAAAGAGAGGTGAAATGACTTGCCCAAGATCCCACCATAAGTCTGTGGCAGAGGCAGTCCAGTGCCCTATCCACTAGATCACACTGCCTGTCAGGTACCAGCTACTTCAGAGGAAGTTGCAAGAAACCCTTAAAGGAGTAACCGGCCAACAGGGGAATTATCATACTAACATGCATCTATTTAGGCACTGTCTGATACCCTGAATCATGAGGGTTTAAATTCTTTATAAAAGTGTTTTCCTGTCTAATCCAACTGTGGATAATCTCACTAAATACAAATCTAATCTTTTTATGACTCCTGCGAAACTCTTGGTCTCAATGCTACCTTGTGGCAATCAGTGCAATGATTAAAAATCATTTCCTTTTGTTAGCTTTGTAAGTGTTGCCTTTCATTGTCAGTGACTCTGGGGATGAACATACAGGAGCTCCTGATTTACTGTCTCTGAACCAATCATAACATCTAGCATATTCCCCCTTACTCATCTCCTCACTAAGATAATCAACTCTAATCTGTCCTCATATGGAAGTCTCACTAGGACTTCCGCCTCTTTTGTTCTTCATCTCTGAATCCCTTTCATTTCTTCCATCTCTTTCTCAACACTGAGCAATTAAAGTACCTTACCAAAAATTATACTGTCCAAAGATAAATGTATGAATTGGTTTACCACTTGAGTATCCCTTTAAATAAAGTATTTAGGTACTGAAAGTATTAAAAAAAACAAAGCTAAGGTAATTATGTTGTGAAGAAATATCCATTTCTGTATACTTAATAATAATGGGTCAAATTCTGCCACTCTTACTCATGTTGAGTAGCCCCCTACTCTACAAGTAGTTCCACTGCTTCCTCCAAAATGTCATCTGGTGGTTCATACTTATTGGCATTAATAACTTCCATTCAATATAATTTTCTCCATGCTGTTGACTAATATATACTGGTCTTATCTCTCTCTCCCTCTCTCTCTAATTCACATCATATATTAATATGCATTAAGCACACACTATCAATATAACATCGTTTTGTGTGTATATATATTTCTAGCAGTTACGTGGCCTAACCTGGCCTATGTCTTTCGTTCTATAACCCTGTTCACCTAAGCTGTGTATCCAATAACATACTGCAAAGCTGTAGTCAGCGTTGGCATTGAAAAACAGGCACTGTCAAAGGCAAAATACATTCAAGCTCTGCCCCCGTGCAAGCTGGGGAGGGACTTTCAGTGACCAATACCTGGACAGCTAGTGCCCAAAGCAAAGATAAGGAAGGTACAGAACAACAAGTTAAGGAACTGGGATGAACGGGTGCATTGGATTTTAGTGACATGTAAAGACTTTTGCAAGTTGTAAAATCATCCTATAAATAGTCCTACCCAAAATGTGTAACTCTGGGAACACCTCTTCTGTGTAGGGTGAACTTAACAAGACAGATTCTTGGAAACTGGTCTCAGATTGAACCTTTTTTCCTGAACTATACTATTATCGACTATTAGCAATCAACCTGACTGGTATTGGTCATTTGGTCTTGTGTGCATATTCCATACGGAACCAAAGTGTGGTCAAGCAATTAATGGCCTGTGCAATTTACCAATAATGCTGGGATGGTGTGTGACAAGCCCAGGCAGCAGATTGCATCTTACTGTAGTTTCTGCATTGCAGCTTACTGTTCTCTTGGCTGACACCCTGGGGAGTGAACCGAGACCTCTGGAGCTAGAAGCATAGGCTGATACAGCTTGAACTAAAGCTCTCTAGTTGCAGCGGTAACAAACTTATATCCTCTGTGGATCAGGGGACCTGTAATACACACCGACCACTGAGTTACCCAGGGTCATCAAGCAATGTAAATGTCCACGTCACTGATGTCACTTGGTAGATGGTGACCTGTGTCACTGTCTTTGCCTGTGGACTGGGCCTTTCTTCCTGCACATGACAAGCTGGTAGAGGTGCTTCCTCATGTTGCAGAACATCTTTCATCTTGGATTCAGACACTAAACCACTCTCCCCACAGCTGCTGCCGGGGTTTTGGGTGAACAGTGCTCAGGAGTTTCCCTTTGAATCCTTAAACTCTTAGATGGCATAAGAAAGTTGACTTTGGCCACAATTATTACGTTAGTGGTGCCCAGTCATTCTCTGTTCCAAATATAGGGGAATACCGTGAGACCTCAGAAACAGCTACAGGGGATAACTTTTAACTTTCTAATGACAACTGCTGTGTCGGTCAAACTTCAATGCCATTGAAATGAGTTAATTATTTTCCTGCAATGTTAACTTAGTAATCTTGAGCATCCCGTGGGCCAGGTGATGTCTAGTCCTGCAGGGATGTGCAAAGGGGTGAGAGGCGGGAGCTTTCTTATCATTACCTCTTAGTCAAGGGCCAGGCGAGAGCTCACTGTGAGAGCTCACTGAAGATCTAAGGGAAAAGGACAAGAAAACATATTATTAGTATAAAATGTAAAGGGGAAAAATCGCCTAAATACAAAAATAAATCATAGAATATCAGGGTTGGAAGGGACCTCAGAAGGTCTTCTAATCCAACCCCCTGCTCAAAGTAGGACCAATCCCCAGACAGATTTTTACACTACTTCCCTAAATGGCCCCTTCAAGGATTGAATTCACAACCCTGGGTTTAGCAGGCCAATGATCAAACCACTGAGCTATCCCTCCCCAAAATAAGACCCACTTTAAATCCATTATCTAGGAAGATAGGAATGGCCAGACTGCCTCAGACCATAGTCCATCCAGTCCAGTATCCTGTCTCTGACAATGGCCAGCTGCTTCAGTGGCCAGTTCTGGGAAAACCTGCCCATACAGAAATTTTCTTCCTAGCCCCTGCAGGTAGAGGTTGGCCTGAAGCATGAGGTTTGAAATCAGCATTGATTTCAATACTTACTTTGAATTCATGCTGGTAAAAACAAAAGCAATGTTTGTCTCCATAGTTTCTTAACCACTTTTTCCCCTTCTAGGTTACCCAGTCATTTTTACATCCTGGATGTACTGAACATTAATACCTGAAACCTTCTCAATACAGAACTCTGTGGCACTGGTACACTAAGGTCACACTTCACACCACGCTGTAAATGTAATGGGCACCCATATTACCTTGCCAGGGCATTGGCAAGTGGCTAGAGCATAAATGAGACTCCGGCCCTACATGATTCATGAACATCCTGATCAAGTTCCTCAGTAATGGGTAATGCTGTTTGGTTTATGTGCTATAGTGTGTCTCTATTATTCATTTAATATTCTGCACAGAATTTGTGGAAGGGATTCAACACCCTCTCTTTGCTATTATTCTAGAGTCCCCTGATGACATTTGCATTAATCCTCTATTTTTAAACGAGATGCCAACCCATCCCTCAGACATCATCCAACTGAAAAAAGAGTATAGCCTACCTGACTGCAGCATTGTTTTACGCTGTGTTTTTACTGATGTCTGTGTTGATGGATAGTCCCAGTCTTTTTTTTTTTTTTAAATGCAGGTTGTGACTCCATCTGTCCTTGAGACAAAGATACTCCCTGATCTAGGAAGCAGTCATAGATACCGTGAGCCAAATTCTCAGCTGATGTAAACCTGTGTAACTCTACGGGACTAGGCTGATTTACATCAGGTGAAGATTTGGCTCCTTGTTCCTTGCATTTTTGACAATCTTCCTGGCTTTATGCGTGAATCCTTCCTAATGAAATATACACTCATTTTGTTAAGTGGGGCTCGGCAATCTGAGGAGAAAGGACTCTAGTCCCCAGGGCTATGGAGGGACGTCATAAATCATATAATATGTTCAGAGATTTTGCCTGAGCCCACCGAAGAGACTTGTCAGATATGAGCTCTTGTTAAATAAATGCTGATAGGCATTCTCGGGCATCTTTCTTCTTCTGCTTACAGTCATTAGCTTTGACAAAATGACTCCCTTTTATTTTCACTTTGAATGTTAGACTCTTCAGTTTTGACCTCCTGGAGAGGAATTGAATAATACAAGGTCATTAGAGATTTGAATTATGCCTCCCCGCCCCCTTCTTCCTGTCATTTCTGTCTCTTTAACACCATCCCCCCCTCACCCCTGCTCTTTCTACCTATGTGAGTGGGTGGGCACTTCCCTTTACAAATCTGCCCTCTCCGCCTGCCTGTCCTTTTCTAGAACACTTACAGGATTAATTTTAAGAATGCTGATAAATACTTCCCTTGTCCAGATGATGATGATTCTCTCTCTCTCTCTCTCTCTCTCTCGGGGTCTTGAAAATCCCACCATTTGTCCTGACTTAACCATTTCCCCCCACTACTGAGTCTCCACATCATGACATACAAAAATATGAAGACAGACTGTACTCTGGCATCTGCAGTCCCTTTAGTACTGCAAAGACAGTAACCTTTCTGGACGATAGGCAGCCATTTTTTGCTGAAGAGCTTCTATATATAGGATAGGTCAAGTACTTCATCCTGTGCTAGCTTGCAGAAGAGTTGTGAATAAACTTCCTCATTGTAGACATCTTTGTAGGGCTCTGTATGTGGCTCCTTAGCTCTCTGTTTGTGTGATGCAAATTTGAAAAAGACCGAATTGCATTTCCTTCCCTAAAATCCGGCTTCAAGCATGCAAATTATTGCTTGGGAAAAGGTACTAGTCATTTCCCTCTCATATTTACAAGCATACCCTTACAAAGATGGCCTCACTTCCTAAATGATATTTGCACACGTGGATCCATCCAGTTTCTAATCTCAGGCCCCTAGGTATGAAGCTGGAATTAATGGCGTATCTCCAGTGTGAATGAGATTAAAATGTGAGCTATGATTTTTCATTGTTTCATAATAATAGCATTGTGACTCTCATACTGAAATCTGTGATCGCCCGTACACAATTTATGCACAAAGTCAGATCACCGCCCAAGCACAGATAAAGGAATCGCTATCACAAGGGTTTTTTTTTTTGTTTTAGGCTAATTACCTGTAAGTACAAAAGATGGGGATCACAACAGTGGACTTTTTCTACATTCAAAGGAGAATTAGCCTATTGCTGTACAAGCTGAGAAAGGAGGTAGAGAAGAGGTGAGATGCAGGGGACTCATCAGAGGGTGGAACTGTGAAACTTCCATCGAGGCTGACTTTTGTCCACTGAACTGCATTTTGAAATGAGGGGACACACGCTGAGAGACAGGATCAGAGAGAACTGGGAATTCATAGGCATAAATTCCAAGTCCCTTAAATAACTTTACTTACCCTTTTTGTGGCTAAGCCTCACCAGACCTGCTAGAAACTGGAACGATGCCATTATAGTTGACATACTGTTTGGGTTAAGAAAGCCAAAGGTGGCCACAATACCTGATTTACGCAGAGTGAGACGGCTGAGACACAAAGAGGAGGCGGCAGCTGCTGGAGCAAGAGAGGGGCCACAGACGGTGAAAGAGACCAAGCGTGGTGGAGTGCAACTGCAGGAAGAGGTGTTGTCCATGCAGAACTACCCTCAGGATGGCCAGAAGGGGGCACCATCTGTGGTGAGCACAGTGCCCCATCACAGTCCCCCTACCAGCCCACTGAGAACAGTGACTTGGAACCCTGCCCCCGCCGACATGGGTTAAGGCCTACTTAACCCCCTGATGCCTGGGGTAAGGACTAATGAGACTGGAGTTGGATCAAAGGCCCAATGTGAAGGTGATGGACTATTGTTTGTTGGAACTACTGGTTTAACTGGGAGTGGATGGGATTCTCTGACCCATCCAGAGGGCTGAGTTGCAAGAAGAAGCAAGACCAGAACACCTCTCGGCAGGGGGCAAAGAGGAGATGCCCTGTCCAGCCACCAGGGGATTTTCCACCTGTTTGCTCACAGTTGTATGCTTACAGCAGGGAGACCATTTCCCTCTCTATTGCCCACCCCTGGACTCTACTTTTTGTATCTGATTTGGGGGAGGATTCAGTATTTTGAGTGCAGATGAAAAGAAGACAGTAGCTAGGATAGATCAAAACTCTGGAAAGAAAGTGCCCTAGAAGTGAAAGAACTGCTGCTCTCTGTCATGATATTTTTGTTCCTGAATCAATGCCCCTTTAAAGAGTTTCTTCCTGAGCTGACAAGTATTTTGATCTTTCAAAGCAATCAGTTTAGAGGTGGGGGGGAAACAGAGAGAACTGGTTCAGCTTATCTTGAAAGCCTGAGTTTAATTTATCCTGGAAATGTGTTAAAATTCTCCGATATAGTTAATAAATATGCACCATTGAAAATGAAGTGGGTCAAGAACCATCAATGTGTGTGGATCTCAGGGAGACCTGGCAACAAAGCGTCAGGCAAGCAAAATGACATAGAAGGGACACATAAAAGCCAACTAGAAAATGATGAATGATCTCCTGGAAAATAAGGCCAGGAAAAGAATCAGTGTATCTAGTCAGTAAAGCAAAATGACAATAACATTTTTCCTATGGAAAATGTTATTCAAGATAATGCCACTCAGATGTACCATAGCGATACAAACACACAAAGATGGGTCACAAGAGAAACAAAAGATTTCCATCCACAGCAATGGAGGGAAAGAAAATGCAATGAAGTCCCTGTCACCCGGCACTCTGCAAACTTACACCAAAGCTCTGTTTTGATAGCATTCCGCACCTGCTTTGCCTTGTTGTGAATGACAGTGCTGGGTGTAGGGCATTGATGAAATCAGCCCACGGTCAGTAATCGTGATATGGGCAGAGGTGCCCAGTTACTCAGAAACATGATCCTGTGTCATATGCACCGTTACCAGAACACATTTAATACAGTTCAGTTTGAAATTCAAGGCCATGCGAGGGCACAGTCTTCAACCCCGGCATAGGCTGTTTGTGCAAAGCAGTTGCAACACTGTCCCAAAGGGGCAACTGAGAGTTCTTCTGACACAGGGAAATCCTGAAGTGTTTCAAAGCTAGAACAGCCAGTTCTGTGCCACCTAGTGTCTCCCCCACCCCAACACTCCCTCTCCAGAGAGGGGGTATGCAGGAGGAAGGAGGGAATGGAAGAAGACATTGAGTTGATCCTGTGACATGCTCTTAAGCCATCTTTGTGGAGAGAGGGACAAGTTGGGGGTGGATGCACAGTGTTTCACTAAATCTGCCCTGGGCCAACATCTGGCTGCAGGCGACAATTTAGAGAAGCCAAGCAGCCTCACGAACTTATGCTGGGGGAGGGATAGCTCAGTGGTTTGAGCATTGGCCTGCTAAACCCAGGGTTGTGAGTTCAATCCTTGAGGGGGACCACTTAGGGATCTGGGGCAAAATCAGTACTTGGTCCTGCTAGTGAAGGCAGGGGGCTGGACTTGATGACCTTTCAAGGTCCCTTCCAGTTCTAGGAGATAGGAGATCTCCATTAATTTAATTTAAATTTGGTCCCTGTCTGGCCCAGGATTGGGGGAGTGGAAAGGTGGCTCAGAGCCCCCACATCCCTACCTCAGCTGCACTGAGCGTAGGCCCAGCTGAGCGCTGAATCCCGAGTATCGGCGCTTCTAGCACATCCGTTAATGTGAATAGAGTGCAGTCCACTTAACTCAATAACTGGTTTCTAATTCGATCAGGACTTCTGGAACCAAGCCATTGGTATTTAAAATTGTAATTTCTGCCCTTTATTTGGATCTCTTTTAGCCATATTGAGCAGTTTTTACTGAATAATACAATGATTTGCCGTAGAAAGTTACTACTTAATTATCAAGAAGGGCCAAGATTCCGAACAGAGAGAAGAAAACGAGACCAAGGAAGAACCATGGGGGAAAGCCACAGCCAATAGTTATACACCTGAAGAATCCCCATAGGGGTCAGGAAGCTGGCTGGGACTCCACAAAGGTGACCTATCAAGGCTTTGTTTTTCCCATCCTACTAATGCCCCCCCACAAACATCACAGATCTTGCTGGGCCTGCTGGAAAGCCTCTTCAAAGAGACCCAGTACCTCTGCTCTCCCTCCTGGCTCAGCCAGGCCTTGTCTGGCTCCCTGGCAGCACAGCTCCACAGGAGCTGCACTTCGATGGATGTTCTCACCCACCTCTCCCCCTTGGCAGGAGGTTCCACAGCACAGAGGTGGAGAGCATCCAAGCTAATGCTCAGGCTCCGACTCAGCACAGCAGTTGGGTGCGTGACATTCAGCACGTGCTTAACTCTCATTCATTTCAATGGGATTTAAACACTTGCTTAATGTGAGGCATATGGCGAAGTGCTTTGCGGGATCAGGGCCGCTATCACTATCAATTTAGGTGGGGAATGGTTTGGGGTGAACTAAATGCAGAGTGCTTGACCTGCTCCATTCAGCCTCAGCTGCCCCTCCTCCTGATGACCCCACCCCACAAGTTCTCCGCAGAGAGACTTCCATCCAGCAAGTAAAATGAGGTGTGTGTGGGGGTTATTCTAGAGTGATGGCACTCTATTCCTATTCCTCCCCCACCCAGGTAAAGTAGCTCTCTGGGGCCTGTTTTATTTCGAAATTGTTATTGACATTACAGCTGAGATTTTCAGACCTGCCTAAATGATCTGCATGCCAGGCTTCCAATTAAAATGAATGGGAATTAGGTACCCACATCCCTTACAGAGCTGTGAAAAATCACAGTGCACAAGAACTGGTGTATGCTGTGCACGCCTGAGAAAACGAGTGCCATTGAAACATCAGCATGTACTGAGAGTTACCACATTGTGGTACTGAAGACACTGCAGTATTTCTCTATACTTAATATAGGAAATTATCTCTGCAATAGAACTGCAGATGAAAATGTGGATTTACCAGGCCTAATTCCCTTCTCACTTATGCCAGTGTAAATCATGAGCAACTCCTGTGAAATCAATGTAATATAAGTAAGAGGAAAACCAGATCAATGAATGGCAAATGCTTTAGTTAGTCACATATTTCATTCAAGGTCATCGGAACTGATGTGATAGTAAAGGAGTGGCTCTGTAAGCAGTGACACAAAGATGACTTAAGAGCATGACACAGGATCAACTCAAAGTACTTGCGGCCGAGGGGGGTGGAGTCATCATAGAAGATTAGGGTTGGAAGAGACCTCAGGAGGTCATCTAGTCCAACCCCCTGCTCAAAGCAGGACCAATCCCCAACTAAATCATCCGAGCCAGAGCTTTGTCAAGCCGGGCCTTAAAAACCTTCTAAGGATGGAGATTCCACCACCTCCCTAGGTAAAGCATTCCAGTGCTTCACCACCCGCCTAGTGAAATAGTGTTTCCTAATATCCAACCTAGAGCTCCCACACTGCAACTTGAGACCATTGCTCCTTGTTCTGTCATCTGCCACCACTGAGAACAGCCTAGCTCCATCCTCTTTGGAACCCCCCTTCAGGTAACTGAAGGCTGCTATCAAATCCCCCCTCATTCTTCTCTTCTACAAACTAAATAACCCCAGTTCCCTCAGCCTCTCCTCGTAAATCATCCAGTGCTTGATCCTCCTTGCTGAGATAATTATCATTTTTTTTTTAAATTTTGACTACATAATTATCACTTTTACACTTCAAACAGAGACTTGGATTAAATCTAGTCTTTCATCATTTCCTTTTCCTTCTAAACTTCATCAAACATGGTGTGATATCCTGAAACAGAACTTTCCAAGTCACAAACATTCATGCTCTTACAATATAGTTAGAAGTGACTGACCTTTTCAGAACTTTCAGTTTTTGATGAAAATTCTATTTTTGATCCCCCTCCTCCCAGATGTTAATTTTTTCCAAGCTTTTAATTGAAAAATGTTTAATTTTTTTTTTAAAAAAAAGGGTAAACATTTCCAAAAATTGCAAAAGTTTACAAAATTCTTGAAAAAATGATACTGGTGTTTGGACCAGCTCTAGCTGAACTTTTCAGACAGTATCTCTAAACTTGAGGCCTGCTTTGTCTAACACACCAATTTTAAACAACTGTAACACTGTTGGTTGCCATGAAGTTACTTCTGATTTACATCCAGTGTCAGAAGACAATCACGCCACAGGATATGCTTCACAGCTGTTCAAAAGCTTGCAAGCATGAGTTCAAGTCTCTAACTGCTTAGAAAGAGAAAGGAAAAGATGTTCTGCCATCTTTGCTTCCAACTGATCGTGGCTGGAAAAGGGGATTCACAGAGTTTAAGAAATTTGAAACTCATTCAGAATGGGCCCAATTCAATGCTTATTATAGTTACTGGAATGATTGCCATTGACTTTTCTGGGCTTTGAATTGAGGCCAATGAGCCCCAGAATCTCTACCCCAAAGCTTTTTATGGTTCTGCTATCACTCATTGCTGGAAAAACACAGACAAAAGCCAATGGTAGAAATGCAGGCTTGGAGCACAAGGGATCTGTAAGAGTGCTGGCTCACTATTCATGTCTGCTCGCTCAGGGCCTGATCCAAAGCCTATTGACATCAGTGAAAAGACTTACATGGACTTCAATTAACTTTAGTTCAAGCCTTGAAACTTTTATTGTGATGGACTCCAGGCTTCCCCCTGAATTCAGAGGTCTGGATCTTACTCCTGATCTGATGCTGTCAATCTGACATCCTATTGTCATTATCCTCAAGGTTATCTTCCTCTAGTCATGGCAGTTCTCTTATTCTTAGAATCATAGAACTGGAAGGGACCTCGAGAGGTGAAACAGTCCAGTCCCCTGCACTCAAGGCAGGACTAAGTATTATCTAGACCATCCCTGACAGGTGTTTGTCTAACCTGCTCTTAAAAATCCCCAATGATGGAGATTCCACAACCTCCCTAGGCAATTTATTCCAGTGCCTAACCACTCTGACAGTTAGGAAGTTTTTCCTAATGTCCAACCTAAATCCTCCTTGCTGCTATTTAAGCCCATTGCTGCTTGTCCTATCCTAAGAGGTTAAGGGGTTCAATTTTTCTCCCTCCTCCTTGTAACAACCTTTTATGTACTTGAAAACAGTTATGTCCCCTCTGTCTTCTCTTCTCCAGACATTTTTTTTCAATCTTCCCTCATAGGTCATGTTTTCTAGACCTTTAATAATTTTTGATGCTCTTCTCTGGACTTTCTCCAATTTGTCCATATCATTTTCTGAAATGGACACAATACTCCAGTTGAGGCCTAATCAGCGCAGAGTAGAGTGGAAGAATTACTTCTCATGTCTTGCTTACAATACTCCTGCTAATACATCCCAGAATGACGTTTGCTTTTTTTTTGCAACAGCCTTACACTGTTGACTCATATTTAGCTTGTGATCTACTATGACCCCCAGATCCCTTTCCACAGTACTCCTTCCTAGGCAGTCATTTCCCATTTTGTATGTGTGCAACTGATTGTTCCTTTCTAAGTGGAGTCTTTTGCATTTGTCCTTATTGAATTTCATCCTATTTACTTCAGACCATTTCCAGTTTGTCCAGATCATTTTGAAGTTTAATCCTATCCTCCAAAGCACTTGCAACCCCTCCCAGCTTGGTATTGTCTGCAAACTTTATAAGTGTACTCCCTATGCCATTATCTAAATCATTGATAAAGATATTGAACAGAACCGGACCCAGAACCAATCTCTGAAGGACCCCACTCGTTATGCCCTTCCAGCATGACTGTGAACAACTGATAACTACTCTCAGGGAATGATTTTCCAATCAGTTATGCACCCACCTTGTAGTAGCTTCATCTAGGTTGTATTTCCCTAGTTTGTTTATGAGAAGGTCATGCAAGACAGTATCAAAAGCCTTACTAAAGTCAAGATATACCACATCTACCGCTTCCCCCCATCCACAAGGCTTGTTACCCTGTCAAAGAAAGCTATCAGGTTGGTTTGACATGATTTGTTCTTGACAAATCCATGTGACTGTTGTTTATCACCTTATTATCTTCTAGGTGTTTGCAAATTGATTGGTTAATTATTTGCTCCATTATCTTTCTGGGTACTGAAGTTAAGCTGACTGGTCTGTAATTCGCCGGGTTGTTCTTATTTCCGTTTTTATAGATGGGCACTATATTTGCCCTTTTCCACATGGAATGTCTCCCGTCTTCCATGACTTTTCAACGATAATTGCTAATAGCTCAGATATCTCCTCAGTCAGCTCCTTGAGTATTCTAGGATGCATTTAATCAGGCCCTGGTAATTTGAAGACATCTAACTTGTCTAAGTAATTTTTGACTTGTTCGTTCCTTATTTTAGACTCTAATCCTATCTCATTTTCACTGGCATTCACTATGGTGAAAACCAAAACAAAGAAGTCATTAAGCACCTCTGCCATTTCCACATTTTCTGTTATTAGCTTTCAACCATCATTCAGTAATGGGCCTACTCTGTCCTTGGTCTTTCTCTTGCTTCTAATGTATTTGTAGAATGTTTTCTTGTTTCCTTTTATGTCCCTAGCTACTTTGATCTTGTTTTGTGCCTTGGCTTTTCTAATTTTGTCCCTACGTACTTGTGTTGTTTGTTTATATTCATCCTTTGTAATTTGACTGAGTTTCCACTTTTGGTAGGACTCTTTTTTGAGTTTTAGATAATTGAAGATCTCCTGGTTAAGCCAGGGTGGTCTCTGGCCATACTTCCTATCTTTCCTATGCAGTGGGATAGTTTGCTCTTGTGCCCTTAATAATGTCTCTGAAAAACTGACAACTGTCTTCAATTGTTTTCCCCTTAGACTTGCTTCCCATGGGATTTTACCTACCAACTCCCTCAGTTTGCTAAAGTCTGCCTTCTTGAAATCCATTGTCTTTATTGTGCTGTTCTCCCTCCTACCATTCCTTAGAATCATGAACTCTACCGTTTCATGATCACTTTCACCCAAGTTGCTTTCCACTTTCAAATTCTCAACCAGTTCCTCCCTATTTGTCAAAATCAAATCTAGAACAGCCTCCCCCCAGTAGCTTTCTCCACCTTCTGAAATAAAAAATTGTCTCCAATACATTTTAAGAACTTGTTGGATAATCTGTGCCCTGCTGTGTTATTTTCCCAACAGATGTCTGGGTAGTTGAAGTCCCCCATCACCACCAAGTCCTGTGCTTTGGATGATTTTGTTAGTTGTTTAAAAAAAGCCTCGTCCACCTCTTCTTCCTGGTTTGGTGCTCTGTAGTAGATCCCTACCATGACATCACCCTTGTTTTTTACCCCTTTTATCCTTACCCAGAGACCTTCAACAAGTCTGTCTCTTATTTCTATCTCAACCTCAGTCCAAGTGTATACATTTTTAATATATAAAGTAACACCTCCTCCCTTTTTTCCCTGACTGGCCTTCCTGAGCAAGCTGTATCCTTCTATACCAATATTCCAGTCATGCGTATTATCCCACCAAGTCTCCATGATGCCAACTCTGTCATAGTTGTGTTTATTTACTAGCATTTCAAGTTCTTCCTGATTACTCCCCATACTTCTCGCATTCGTATACAGACATCTAAGATACTGATTTGATTCCCCCCCCTCCGGTTCTGTCTTCTCTCTCCCTTATTTCTGCCATAACAGCCCATGCGCCCCCCAGATTCCGACGCTTCTTGCTTTTCTATTGGATCCTTTCTATTTTATTTGGTTATTAAGATCAGCCATTTTCTAATGAATCCCAATAAAAGATTTAAATGTGTTCCAGTATTGGGTTTTGAGAATGCAATTTGGATATAAATACTAGTATCCCCCTGAAATAGTACCTTTTTGCTCTTTCAATGTTGACATAATTGCAATAATTTGAAAGTCAAAACCCAGTTGGGTCTAGTGCCTGGGCGGTTATGACAAATTTAACTATCTAGAGATATGCATAGATGCACGTTGGAGATGTGAAAACAGGGAGGAAATCTTATAAAGACTAAGTAACTGGAGAATGAGTTTTATTTTGGGTAAATAACAATTTTCAGGTACATTCTAAAACAATGCTCTCTAACATGAGCACATGTCTACACAGTAAATAAAATCACTAGCAGCAGGCCTTTGGACAAGTGACATCTGACATACTTTTATGAAGATTGATTTTGAACTATGTAAATTAAGACCGTTGCTCTTGTAGGCATGAAACGCCTACAGAAGGCATGTGTTCTCTAGCAAGATGAGATCTGATGCAACACTGAGGTATATAATATCTGTTATTGCCTCTAGATGAGCAGATTCTTGTTGTTGTTTTTTTAAAATAGAAATCCTGGAATGATTTAACATGTTTTTCCCCTCAACTGCTATGTTATGGATGTTTACAGGTGGAATTCCTAAAGAGTAACGGCATGTAGCAAACGATAGTCCTAAAAATGCATATGTAAAAGCCTGTTATTCCGACTGTTTATTTTATTATTTTATGTTTGTAAATGGAATATACAATTTGTGTGTCTGTTTTGTCTCAGCACAACCCTCCCAGTGGCTCCTGAACACAAGTGGATCTTACATTGCAGGTAGGACCTACACTGAAAAAATCCTAATAAGCAAATTTTGTGGCTGATGGCAGTCGAAGTCAGCTGCCTGTGAAACTAAGAAAAAAGAACAGTTATATTTATGTCTTTTTTTTAAAAAATATGCTTTTCTGGATAAACTGTGCAACAGGACAACATATCCCAGGATTGTTTTTCTGTTGGTGTGATGAATCAGCACTGCAAAGGAGCAGGAGATGTTGAGGGGAATGCGTGTCATAGAATCATAGAGTATCAGGGTTGGAAGGGACCTCAGGAGGTCATCTAGTCCAACCCCCTGCTTAAAGCAGGACCAATCCCCAGATAGTTTTTTACCCCAGTTCCATAAATGGCCCCCTCAAGGATTTAACTCACAACCCTGGGTTTAACAGGCCAACGCTCAAACCACTGAGCTATCCCTCCCCCCCGGTGTCATCTGTGCCCCATGCTGGCCCTTCGTGCCTGACACAGTCTGCTGCTGGAAGTCCTGTGTCCATACTAAAAGGGTGACACTGCACCCCAAGGGGTGATGGAATGCATCAGTGACATGTTAAATAATGATTCCAAACTATGTGGGTATGAACCACCTGATAGTTCTGCATCCTCCAGCCCCACAAGTTTCTCCTACATTTAATCTCTAGGGACTCAGACCTGTAGTCCTTAGGCAAAATTTCCATTCTGCTCTGTGTTAATTTAGTGGGAGTTTTGCCAAAGTAAAGACTGCAGAACTGAATCCTAGGGGGGTTAATAATGGGGATTCCTCTTGTCAGGCGATAATTGAGTGCTGTGTTTAATTCAGATGTAAAACAATATTGCTTCAGGGTTGCCTATTCCTCTTAACCAAAATTAAGTATGTAAAAGGTTTAGAATGCCAAAGACTGAAGCTGACTTCTAATTCATTTTGAAATAATTCTCTGCAATAGTTTATACGCTGCATTTGGAGGCCATAGCTTATCAGCATGTTTTGTAACATGACGATAAATAATTATTTAGCTATATATTTTATTTGTAAATCCCCCAAACAAGGGCAGAATTGCTTGAGCTATAACTGAATGAGTGTTCTGTTCTGCTCAAAGTGAGATCTTATTGACTAGAGATATCTGATATAGATCCTTGACGCCAAGCCCTCTGATGTCTGTGAGATCCTCCCAGTATGCTATATTAAGCATGGATTATCTTCACCAAAAGAATGGTGTTAATCATTCAGATTTATAATGATAAAATACGGAATGCATGAAGATAGATCTGCTGCTTAGAATCCATTTTTTCTGTGGATGCCAGAAAGAAGATTAAAAATAATAGAGCAGATATGTCTGTGTAATGCTGTCTTTGACAGAAAATGTTACGGCAGACATTGAAAGCAATCGCAGAACATAATTTATCATTTTATTTCAATGTGTTCTCCGTTGTTGTTGTTGTTGTTATAATTCAACATTAAGGGCCGGACCCAAAGACAATGGGACTTTGACAGATTTTGAAGCACAATGGTTTAATTTTCAGAGGTGGTGAACACCCACAATTTTAATTGAAGTCAATAGGAGTCTCCAAAAATTAAGTTCTAGGGTTGGTTTTTTTCCTTGTTATTTTCAGCACTTGGTAATTCTTCATATTAGTTAACGTGTTCAGTTGCATATGGCTGACTATAGGACCCGTGGAAGTCTTACAATTTATTAACACATAAAAAAGTGGAAGTGTGAGATGTTTGTCAATCAGCAAAATATTGCAAAACAAAAAATGCAACACAAAGATACCTACTGTAGATGCCTCAGGGGAAAGATAATGGGATATGGATCCAAGAGGCCTCTAGGTCACTAGCAGAGCTGGTTTCAACACAGTGGAAAAATGTTTTTTCATGCTGTGTTTGAATTTTGAAATTTGAGATTTTGACAATATTCATAAAAATGTTGACCAGCCCTATAGTTGGTGGGGAAACGTGTGTGTCGGGGCGGAGATCATGGCAATTTTTTCAAAAAATTTCTCTTCCCTCCCCTCACCCTAGTTTCAAAATTTTGAAATATTCCAATCAGTTGTTGTCACTGGCCTGAATTCAGCCTCACTCTGCAGGACTGTGAGGCATCAGTATCTAACAAGCTCAGTGGCATGTCTGTGGTGAGTTGGTGACCTAAGACCACTTCCCAGTAGACAGGTGTCTCCATTATATGTGGCACCAACTGCTGGCAGTCTCGCGGGGGGTCAAGGACTGAATAGGCACAGCGTCTGAACAGTTCCTCCCTATTAGCACTGAAATATACAAACGGTGTGGCATTCACAGCTTGTCTTGTGGCTGGGGCTGCTGGTCTTTAGCTGTTCTGCCGTTAACCAGACTTTATTTTTCCAGGCTCCCATCTTCCACACTAAATTTTCAAATAAAGAACAAAATCTATAATCGTCAGGAACAGAATAGCTGTGAAACGTTAGAAACCATGTTCCATTTTGGTACGTATGAGTGGCAGCGATGAAAGATTCTGATTAAGTCCACCATTAGCTGATCTCATTAAGAATTTGATTTAATTGCCTAACTACTGCACTCTAAATGTTAACTTCACCTCCCCTTTCTTTTCATAGTACAAACCAGCATAAGCACTGAGATGTCTCTGTTATATCAGTCTCCCTCACTTAAGTAATTTCCTGAGAGTGCCTTAAAACACAGAACCCCCATAACTCCAGCTGCTTTTTATTAATGTTTGAAATATCCACATACAGGATAAATATCCAACACCCAAATGACCTGCTCAAACCAACCATCTCTCAGGCTGAGACAGTCCTATCCTCAGTGTTCTGTACGCTGGCTTCCCATAGACTATTGAGTAAAGTTCAAGGTCTCTGTACTATTTTTAAGGTGCTCAAGGGCCCGGGCCCAGGACACCTAAAAGATGACCGAAAGCTCCAGGATGAAGACCGTGATTGATAACTCTGTTTCTCTGGCACAATGGAACTCTCTATAATAAGGGTAAAGCTCATCTGGGCAGGAGACAGAGCTTTCTTGGGGGCTGGTCTGAGCCTGTGGAACAAATGTCCCCAGGATGTAAGGACCAACACAAACTTCACCACCTTTTCTGCTCTAAGGGTATGTCTATACTTAGGGTCATGCGCAAAGGGGGGCAAGCAGGGGCACGGCACCCCCAATAATTGGCAGAGGCACAGAAGTCCTCCAGCCTGGGGCTGTGGGGGGAGCACTCACATTTTTAGTCCTATCCCTGTCTATACTGCAATAATGGAGTGTGATTGCAACTTCTGTAGACCTACCCATGTAAACTTTAATCTAGCTAGTTCAAGTACCAGAACAGTAAAGTTGCAGCCACATGTGCTTCAGAGTGAGCTGAATAAGCCTCCTCAGAACACTGGGTAATTACCCATGGCCTAGCTTGCACTGAGATTCATACAGCTGCAGCTCCACTGCTCCGGTACCCAAGAGAGCTAGATGAAGATGAGTTCGGGTATGTTTCCACAAGCTGCAACCACACCTTGTGATTGCACGATGGACATACCCTAAGTACAAGGTGCACTTCTTCAGCCTGACTTCTCTAACAGAAACACGCACAGCAGTGTGCACATTTAACAAACCCCACACAACCAAAACAAAACAATCCACTACACGCACCATTCTCCTCTTGGGTGGAAGATGAGAGAGAACAAGGGACGTGACAGATGTGAGCCACGTGACTTAATGCACCACTGCAAGACGCTCAGCTCCTACGGTGACGAGGACAATATGAGAATCTATATAGAAGAGAGAACATATAAACCACCCAACAAAATCTTATTCCATCATCCACTCACCACAATCCCCACAACCAAAACCAGGTGAGCATTTTAGGGTGCTCTAAAGATGAGGAAATGTGGCCTTAGGTGGGACAGCTTTGAACGAACTGAGTCTGTTCCAGACTCAGCAGAGACTCAAGTTAGTGTCCAAACCAACCCGCTCCCTAGGGTTTGGCTTTATTGGTACCTCAAAAATAGCACACCATAACTCTTAGCCTAAGTTTGCCCCCTAGGTGTCCTACTGCAGGGTCTGACAGATCTAACAGCTTCCCTGCTGTGACCTTGGTTGCCGTTTAGTTCAAATTTTACTTTGGAATAGGTTTTCCCTCAGTCTCTCCAGGCAGATTGCTCCAGATGCATAGCCATTGGCTAGCATACGCAAGGACTTATTGGGAATGTTGCTGTGACTAAGTGCTTATTGTCACGCTCCCTGAGGTGGTTCACGACCAGGAGTGCCAAACCTCAGGGCAGACTGTCAAGAAGGAGGGCAGACACCCCAAACTGGTTGTGGGTTCTATGATTAGATTTCACCAACCCGGTAATAAATGTGAACTCCTGAAGCACAATATCAGTCTTACCTTGGAGTCACAGACAGTCCCCTTGGGCATTCCACTCTATTTTGCCACCCAGGGAAGCGGGACTTAGTGATAGTTGCTTGTCATACACCAACGATCACAAAAGATTCAGGTTGCTTCCAGTCCCAAGAGACCAGTCACTTACCCCAGGTCAATTTGTAGATCACTCACCAAAGACAACGCTTGTAGCCAATCCTGTAATAAACAAACTAAGGATTTGTTAGCTATGAAAAAGAAAAGAGAGAGTTATTTACTCATTAAAGCAGGCAAGTATATAAACGCCAATGAGTTATGGTTCCAAAAGGTGACAGAGTTGTAGTAATCTGTCAGCACTGAGTGTCTTGTAGGGCTACCCCTGGGGATCTCTGCTTTTGTTTCATAGCTCCAGTCCTGTCAGAGTCCAAACAGTAAAAAAGATGAAAAATATTCCTGTTCACTATCTTTATTTCCTTCTTCCAGAAATCAAGTTGCTGGGACGAACCCTTTTGCACGTATCCTGTGCAGGGGCAATTAGCAAAGTCTTTGTATCATGATGTCCCACAATGGCCCATTTAGTTTTGGCAGTCCTTCCTGGTGGGCAAGAGATGATCCGTTCCGACAGGTTGACAGTTTCAGGGCAAACATTTTGTACAATTATACAGCAAAAGCTTAAATATTACATTATAGCCCGGGATAGAGATACTATAAGTGAGATTAATGCATGCAGCAACCTACAAGCATTTCATAAGTCTAAACACATTGTTATAAGTTCAATACCATCTTAACCATACTCACACAAAGGTGACACAGGCTGCTTTCCCGCAGTGAGTTCTTGGCTGAGTCCTAAAGCCTTGGCAACAGCTGGCATCTGGTTTGCCAGCATCACACTCCTATGAACCAACAGGCTTCTTACAGGATCCATGGAGAGTGCACTTGAATTTCATATTTATTCTCTTTGGTTGTTTCATAAGTTCTTGGTTCAGGGCAGAAGATGCTGGCTTGTCTTCCTTGCCACTCTCCCCCTCTCATTGTTTGGCTACCTCATTCAAAAATGAAAGGGGCACAGTTCTTTTGGAAACCTCCTTAAACACCCAGTGACGCCTGGAATAATGATTCATACTTATGGTTATGTGATTGTAGACTGCTCTCAAAGGGCAAAATAAGTAGCTCAGATCCTCAACTGGTGTAAATTGGCAATAGCTGCACTGGCTTCAATTATGCTTTCCTGATTTACACCAGCTGAGGATCTGTTGCCATATGTGTACAAGGGACAACACCCGTGTTCCCACTCCTCCGCTTCTGTTGTACCCTTTCTTGTTTTCCTGTGTGTGAATTATCTGTCCTAGCCGAGGCTGACACAGCATATATAATCTCATGCTATCAAATAAAATGGATCCAGCCTTGGAGTTTGAAATCCTTGATATAAATCAAAAGATTATTTTTCTAATTGCCAGCCCTGGGAGCTCACTGTGAGCTTGGAAAATTAAACTGTGTTCTTTCTGCCATCATCACCAGTTTTAAAGATGCTGCCATTAGAATTTAGCTGATGCTTTTGCTGATGGTGCTGAAATACTGGAACCCACGGGGGGGGGGGTATACTTTTAAGAGGCTCACATTATGCAGTGCAGAGACAATTGGAACTAAGACACAAATGAAGCAGATCTCTGTCAAGCACCTTCTCTCTGAGTGATCACTGAACCACGCCCAGCCAGCTTGCCCTGCTAACAACAGTAAAAAATTATTTCTCATCAAGGTAAGCCAATGTGCTCTGAAGACACAGGTCTCATTTATGCTGATGTAAATCTATTGAAACGAATGGATTTACTCCAGTTATACACTAGTGTAAGTGATTAGAATCTATACCAAACGAACAGATGTGCTGTACAAGAAGGTTCCATTTTCCCACATTGATTGGGTGCTTGACTTTATTGTAACAAATCCATGACCACCTAGGACTGTCATGACTGTCACTCAGCTGCATGCAATGGCACTGGGAATTTCACGGCAACAGTAGGGAAAATTCAGATCCCCTTCCCTCAAAACAATTTGAGCTACTTTAGACTTTAAGCCGAGACATATGGCCCACGCATTCACTGATCCCTTCCAGCAGAGGGCAGTAGTACATATACGCAGTAGCCAGTTTATTAGCTTATATTACTGCCAACTTGTGCTTTTGCCTCATATGTGTGCTTCTGTGTCTTATGTGGTACAAGTCACATAGTCTGAGAAAGCGCAACATTTGAATTGAGCAACAGCAGAGGAAATCAGGAGGCACTGTCAAAATTGGCAGATTTGCCAGCCTAAACAACTGACTGTTCCTGGAAAAGCGGCACCAGCGGTTTTTTAATGAACATCACTGTTTTCTTTTTAGTTCCTCCTCGTCTCTCGTTCTTTGACTTACATCATTTTCCAGACAGTTTCTTGGACTTCAATCATCTTCCAAACAGTCGCCTTCTCCTGAGGTTTGAGGCCCAGTCCTGTGAGGGGCTGATCGTGCTCAAGTCCCAATGTCTTCAGCTCAAGGGAAGGTGCTCCGTAGCTTGCTGTGCATCCCAGGGTTCTTTAGTGGGTTGATTCAGACAAGTTTAGTTCTGATGACTCATAGTTGTCACACATACCCGCTCACAAGGGAAGGTGGGCTGGTGAAGGAATCTGAACTGGTCCCAGCAACTACTGTAAAAATTTTATTAAGATGATGCTAAAAAAAAAAATAGTGAACAGAGTTTGAGCATAGAAGTTTCTGGTTATCTTGCAAAACATCCCTCCTCCTAATGTGTACATGCTGAAGCAGCATAACAAAGAGCTATTGACTGGGAGCACTTTGCTGCCACAGTGCCCCTCGGGATGCAGTAACACATTCAGCTAGACAGGCCATTTTGCATTGCACAGGAAGAGTCTAATTCGGACATGGTCCACTGCAGCACAACTTCCTAGCTTCTTTTTTGTTTTCTTTGCAAAGATAGGGAAAGCTTTTCAAGCAGATCTTTGCTGGTGTCTCGATGTCTGAATCTCCTCTGCAGGCAATTATCCTGATCATTATAAATACCTTTTTTCTGAGCAGCTGGTGAATACTCCGATGTTTGGAGATGAAAACATGTTTGAAAAATTATTTTGCACCTTCATTGTAACCAGGCAGGAAGCATTCAATGCTGTGAAATGTTTTATAATACTGGTGAAGGGCTAATTGTTGGTTTTGTTCTATAGCTGAAAGTGAATAGCCTGCCTGATTTCAACTGAATATGAAATTCCGACACTAGAAGCATGGTGAATAAGTCTAAAGTACCCACCAGGGATTTGGGTAGTTTTATGCACAGGGCTTTTTTTTTTTTTTTTGCAGTGACTACCCACCGTATAGTGGCTATTAATTAACTATATACCACTCTAAAAGGGATTGACTTTGTGGTGTATGACATGCTGACATACTGGGTGTGACATGCCACTTCGAGTTTTTAAACCCTAAAATTATTTTGACTTATTATTTGTTTTGACTGATTTTCTTTATGAATAATGAGTTAGGCTTTATATATATATATATATATATATATATATATATATGGCGTGGGTATTATACCTGATGTACAATTCAGGGCAAAGCTGTTTAGTATAAATGAAGATCAATATTTGATCAGATACATAAAAAGGGGCCAGAACCTCAAAAGGTATAAACTGACATCATACCATTGACCTCAATGGAAGTATGTTGATATACACCATCTGAGGAGGGCCTCTTGTTTGTGTTTTTCACATGATTAAGGAGATCCTGGCTCTGACCAGAAAAGATTCCCTAGTTTTGCCTACCCCATTGCCCAGATCCCAGGGATCTCACTGTGTGTGGGTGGGCTGTTCCATCCCTTGAAAAAGACAGTGAGTGGTAGCTTCTGAATTATAGTGGAAATATATATATACACCGAATGCTTCAGTTCATCATACAACAAACCACTCTCTTGTCACCCTCCTTCTTTCTGCATATGACTTTTAAAAGAGCACCGGTCCTATAAGTCTTACCATATACTCATATCACCGAGCATCATTTACGAACTGGATTAGTCTCGAAACCCACTCAGTCCAGCTCCGAACAGGTCCCAGGGAACAGTGCCCCAATCAGCCAATTAGTTGTTCCTTCTGTTTAATCTCTACCACCTTTCTCAAGGAGGGGATGTTTGACCTTTGAATGTTTGTGTTATTCAAATGAAGGGGCAGTTACCCCCAAAAGGGATGGTCTAGTTTGGCCAGGTCTCAAGATACATGCTTTAGCCTCCAAAGTGATCACATAGCCCCATTGTCTTCTCCCTCATCATCCCTCTTCCCCTACATTATCTTTCACTTGCTCTTGCCTTAATGTAGGGATTGGTCCTGGAAACACACACACCAGTGATTCTATGTTCACAAAGTAACTGAGATGCATTAGAGTTTGTGCAACCCGCAGTATGTTTACTCTGTCCTCCTCTAGTGGTAGCTGCGGCCACATATAGAGGCTGATAAGGCTGTTACAGACCTCGCAGGGCCATTACATTGTATGCAGTCCTAGGCTCAAAAGTCCACATAACAGTAACAATCACACATTTCAACTGATGTTCAATGTTGTACGTTTTAGATCCTCAGCTGGTGTAAAGCTTCACAGCTCCATTTGAAATTCCAGGGGCTATGCCCATTTATTTCAGATTGGGATCTGGCCACTTATTTTTAATAATAATAAAAACGAGACTTTCAGTAAGACTTTATTGACTTGAGAAACTATACAAGAGTTGCTGTATGCTCGGGGTTCTACTGATCGCCATATTTGGTGTCGGGAAGGAATTTTCCTCCAGGGTAGATTGGCAGAGGCCCTGGAGGTTTTTCGCCTTCCTCCGCAGCATTGGGCAGGGGTCGCAAGCTGGAGGATTCTCTGTGACTTGAAGTCTTTAAATCACGATCTGGAGACTTCAACAGCTGAGTTAAGGGAAAGTGGGTGGGTCAGCTTTTGTGGCCTGCATAATGCGGGAGGTCAGACTAGATGACCATAATGGTCCCTTCTGACCTTTAAGTCTATGAGTCTATGAGTTGCCAAAGTGTAAGAAAAAGACAGACCTCTCTCCAGGGCAGGTACAGTCCACACCAGATGATACCATACCCTGTGTTTGGGGGGGGGGCTCTCTCTATATCTGTCACTACTGTCCATTCCTAATCAGGTGGACAAGTTGCAACATATTGTGACATGCTGTGAGCAGGATCAGGCAAATTTTCCTTGTCATATTCTGATAAGAAGTCTTTTGTGATTCCCAAGAATTTGATTAATTCTTTGTATTTCAGACATTGGAATGGAAAACATCTTTCTGCCTCAATCTCTCCTCTCTCATGCTGGCTGCACTGACTCTTTGGGTTTACATTGTGCTTTGTATCTATTGCTCTCTGCTCCTAGTTTGCGGCAGCTGATTCTGTCTGTGAGGAGCAGCTGCCTCAGTTTCCCACATTTCACTGGTGGTGAGAGGGCACGGGTGATGCATCCCGGCTAATTCTGAAAAACCAGATTTTGGAAACAGCAATTCAGGATATGACTGTGGGAAATGTGGGGGGGAAAACGCCTTTTTAAATAGTGAGACTTCTTTGGAGGTTTTTAACATTTATACTAGATCCTTGTTTAATGTGAGTGGACGGTGCCGAGCGCCCTGCAGGTTTGTGCTGGAAATAAGGTGCATTTTTAGTTGTTCTCAGGAAGCTGGCGAAGTAAGGCAGAGCAGGGGCACTGTCAGTGTCTCTCTTGCCCTGTGGACAATCTGCTCATTCAGGGTAGTAGGTGGAAAGGCTGGAATTTTCAGCCAGGAACTTGAATAAGTGTTTGGCTTGGCTCCATGAAAAAGGAATTTAGAGACAACCACAATGGTTTGGGGATCCGAATGGAAGGTAATCGCTCAGTGGCCGAATATCAGGCGCGGTGAGTGCTGAGCCCTCCCCAGCAGGTGGGGGAAGGGGTGGGGGCATTTACACTCCCAAGAGGTGCTGCTGGCTGGTGGATTGGCCCCTTCCCCACCCTGGCCATGGGGTGGCTGGAGGCTCCACTCAGCCATTGTCCTGAAGCAGGAACACAAGCTCTGTCTGCAAGGATTGCCACCTGGCTGGCCCGGGAATGCGTCTGAGCAAGCTGCTGCTGCAGTCTCCGCCTGCCCCCTGGCTCCCTCCCCCTGCCCACCCGTGCCAACCAAGTCTCAAGTGAACTCACTCAGGGCAGGATCGGCTCTGACGCGCCCCCTCCCCAGGGCGCATGGGCAGACGTGCCGGAGCGCGGGGCTGAAGCGGAGCCATGTGCCACTGACCAGCAGGGGAGCGGCGAAGCGGGGCGCAGCTCGGCTCCCAGAAGGAGGAGGGGGGGAAAAAGCCTGATCTGGGCCCCCTGGAGCCCGCCCCGGAGACGAGCTATAAAGTTCCGCGCGGACTTTCCCAGCGAAGTGGGAGCAGCTGCCCGGGAAGACGCATCCACCCACCCCGGCGTTGCTGCGCCCTGCCTGGGTAGCGCGCTCTAGCCGGAGCCCGCCCGCAGCGGAGCCGGGAGCCGCGGGCATGGCTGCGCAGCGGGTGCGCCCCGCGTTCGGCTTGCTGGCCGTGAGCGGCTGGCTCCTGGCCACGGCGCAGGTAAGAACTTCTGCCCCGCCTTGGCCGCTCGCTCGCCCGGTTACCGAGCTGCCCAAAAGCGCCCGCCCTGGCGCTGTGCACTTCAGTGCTGAGCACTGGACGGAAAGCACAAGCGGGGGGATATTGGGTTCCCCGCGCGGAGAGGGGTTTCTTGAGGCTGAGATTTCAGAGTCCCATCATTGCCTTTCGCTTTCACGAGACGCGGGGATCCCATAGGCGGCTTGGAAGATCTCAACCCAAACCCTGACACTTTTTCTCCGCTTCCGCTCGGACTGCGTTAGCCACTTTGCCAGGGCAAACATTGGGGATGCGTCGAAGCAGAATAAGTCGCTGTCTCGAGTGGCTGTACACTTATACAGTACATCTCGGTTGGTTGGTTTGCTTGGCTTGCTGTTCAAACCAGATACGGAAGAAACTCGCCAATCGGAAGGAGAGAGCTCTTCTTACTTTAAAATCCAGAAAGTTTAGCATCTCGCTTCACTTTCACCTGCAGTGTCTTAATCTGTCAACGGCAGACAGTACTGCGTTTGGACTTGTCCATGGGACAGTGGCCGGTTTGAAATCCTTGACATAACTTCCCCTTTTGAGTGAAAAGCAGAATCCGTGAAATAGCCTGGATTCGTTTTAGCTAAAAGTTTGTGAATTGATTGCTTTACTGCTGGTACCTTCAGTAACACATTAGAGGGCGCTCATTTATAAGCGAAAGGGCAGGCGTTTAATTTCATAGGCGGCGGTTTCAGCCAAAATCTGTGCTTCCTAGGTATTCGTGTTGATATAACTGCGGGTTTTTAAACAATCCTTGATGTCACTTAATTTTATAGTATTGTATTGGCAAGTGCAAAGAATAATTCCATGCCCTTGGACTGATATAAATTCAGGAGTAAAAGTGGGACTTAAGGAAATAGGAAAATGAGAAATAAGATACTGAAAAACACTGAATTTAACCTGCAATCCTTCAATGTTACTTGAAAAGACAGTCAAAATGTACAGTACTTTTTCAGGTTCTAATTTGGAATGGGTGGATGTCAATAATACCAAAAGTTTAACAATGGGAAATTTTGCAGTGTGGTCTACTAGACTGACCACAGATCTGAGAGCCAGGAATCCCTGAGCTCTCAAACCTGAGCTCTTATCCTTGCTCTGCAATGACTGTCTCTGTGGTCTTGGGCAAATCACAAAACCTTTTTGCCTCAGTTTCCCCATTGAGAATACTACTTATGTAACAATATAAGATAATTGAAGATTAGTTAACGGTTTTTACAGTTTTTGGAAACTGTAATGTACCATATAAGTGGTTAAATATTGTCACCTGGCACTCAGGTACTATGGTTCTCGGTACTTAAGAGTAGTAGGAAAGTAGAAGGATACATACACTAAGACCAAGGAATAACTAAAATCTACTTAGAACTGATAAGAAACTCTGTTCTGGGATTTACTTGTGACTACGACAGTGAGTGCTAGCAAGACCTGAACTAGGGTCAGGTAGAGAGAGCACTTGATCAGGTCATTCTTTGGCTATAATTCATTAGTAGATATGTCTCATTTGTAACAGTCCCCCCATGAGTAAGCCACCAACTGGAATTTCATAGAATCATAGGAACATAGGACTGGAAGGGACCTTGAGAGGTCATCAAGTCCAGCCCCCTGTGCTGATGCAGGACCAAGTAAACCTAGACCATCCCTGACAGGCGTTTGTCCAGCCTGTTTTAAAAAACCTCCAGTGATGGAGATTCCATAACTTCCCTTGGAAGCCTATTCCAGAGCTTAACTACCTGGATAGTTAGAAACTTTTTCCTAATATCTAACCTAAATGTCCCATGCTGCAGTGCAAGCCTGTGACTTCTTGTCCTACTTCAGAGAGAACAATTGATCAAATATGTTAAGGGCTGTTATAAAGAGGACAGTGAAGACTATCAGGTCCCTCCACCACCAGTCATCTTGTTTCAAGACTGTTTCCTGTGTTATTTTATTATTATATTTTTATTATCTATATTTACTGTAGTGTCTAAATGTTTTTTTAGTTTTTAACCCTGTGTTAGTAAATGTTTTTTTTTCTTTAAGAAACCCTTAATAACATAAGACAGGATATTTACAAGTATAAATAACAAATGCAACACTCTTTTTTTGTTTTAAAGTAGCTTTTAATAATAAAGGGGCCTTACAATTGCATCTAGGGCCTGGTCCACACTAACCCCCCACTTCGGACTAAGGTACGCAAATTCAGCTACGTTAATAACGTAGCTGAATTCGAAGTACCTTAGTCCGAACTTACCGCGGGTCCAGACGCGGCAGGCAGGCTCCCCCGTCGATGCCGCGTACTCCTCTCGCCAAGCTGGAGTACCGGCGTCGACGGCGAGCACTTCCGGGATCAATCCGGGATCAATTTATCGCGTCTAGACAAGACGCGATAAATCGATCCCAGAAGATCGATTGCCTGCCGCCGAACCAGGAAGTAAGTGTAGACGTACCCTTGGTTTTAAAATTTATCTCCGTAGTATCTTTCATAACCTGTTTGTTTGAATTGATTGTATACTTGTAGCTGGCTTTAAAGAAATCTTTAAAGGTCAATTCAGGAGATATGACTCAAATGGAAGTGCTAGTTCAAGTCCCCTCCATCTGAAAAAACCCCCAAACAAACAAACAACGAAGTGAGCGATCCGCTTGTTATCTTATAGCATGGATCCATTGGTACGTGAAAGCGACAGGGAATTCAAAGACCAGGCGTGTATGGCTAGCAGGCAATCCAAACAGTAAGCGCAGGCTGGGGATGATTCACTTGTACTGTGGTGAAGGAAACTCACGACTAATTGTTAATTTTCTTCCTCTCTTGGGACCCTATCCTGCAAAGATGTACATGCTTAATCTTACTACTGCGAATAATCCCACTGAAATCAATGGGATGCGTTACAATAATAAAGTTCAGCACGTGCATCAGTGTTTGCCAGATCAGGGCCTTAGTCTTCAGCATACAGGAGAAGATCGCTATTTATTTTTCTCTAAAACTAAAAGGAAAAAATGCCACTGATGTTTTTGTCTCCATTTGTTTCGTTCTATTATTATCAGTAACATTACAGTAGAGCCTTGTGGCCCCGGCTAACATGGGGACTCTGTCGTACTAGGCGCTGTACCTACCCCCGATAAGAGAGAGTCCTGCTTTGAGATGCACCCTATTTAAATGGACGAATCAAACAAAGGACCTCACCTAATGTAAATCACCACCATGTATGCCAGCGGAATACCCACCCCCAAAACATGGAGTGACTTGCTGTGGTAGGGCTGAGCATTGAACCTAAGTGCCCTGAGTTGCAGTCTAGCACCTTAATCACAGGACTGTCCTTTCTCTAGACAGAGGCTGCCTTTACCTCTCTAAACATGTCACATTACTATGGTATGTTGCTCTCAAAAGCCTGTGAGAGAGCACAGACCATTCTAGCATACACAAACTGCTTTGCAGGTGTACGGCTCTGTAATGGGACTGTATAAACCTGAGCCCAGTTAGGCCACTGAGTAGCACCTGGAAAGGTGTCAGGATTAATTGGTGATCAAACCCAGCGGGGGAGGAGCTGGGACTTCATGAAGGGCAGAGCAGAAGAAAGGTCAGGAAGGGGACCCAAGTGGGAGGTAGCTGGGAGTTTCCTCTCCTGAGCTGAAGGCTGGGGGAAGCCTGGGTGGCCTGGAGCCAGAGGGCCCTGAGGCTGGGGGTCGTGAAGCCTGGGGCTAGAAGCAGGCTGTCCCGAAGCCGGAGGCAGTGAAGCCAAGAGACAGTGACGATAAAGCCTAAGGGGGATGTGGAGTGAGTTTGGGGGACTGTGGAGAGTAGCTGCAGGCAGGGATAGGCTGTGGCCACAGCCCCTGAGGAGGGGCGATTCCAGGGAGGAAGCCCCAGGAGGCCTTGCTCTGAAATAAGAGCAAGAAAGAATTCTGCAGGCATTCGGCTCGGTCCCGACAGGAAGCTCTGAGGAAGGTGGCTGTGGGACCTGGGGAGGAAGTCAGGAAGCTGAGGGAGTCAGGGAAGGTTGGTATAGATAGGGAAAAACCTGGGCATGGGCAGTTAAAAGGCACAGGCTACAGGAAATGGAGATTCTCGCCTCAGTGGGCCTGAAAGAAGCCTCAGTGTGGCGCTAAGACCAAGGGAGTACTGAGATGGCAGGAAACGAGGGGTTCTTGCTGTGGTGAACCTGAGGCAGGGGTTGGTGAAGTACTGGGAGCTGAGTGGGACTAGAAGTATTTAATTGAGATTTCTCTGAACGGTCTGCTGTGAAGATTCTGGGTGAGGACCCAGGGGTCTTAGTAAACCCCAGGAAGGGGCTGAGGCAACAGGAACTTTGGGTGGTGTTTTATATGGACGTGAGACTGGAGTACTCCGAAATGGGTGTGGAAGTAAAACGTGACCTGTCTGGAGGCAGCCCACCGTAGGGCCTGAGGGACTGCTGACAGACAGGAAAGAGCTGCTCCCCACCCAGCCACAAGGGAGTGTGCCCTGGGTGAGTCCACCCTTCTACAGGCTCCTAAGGCCTGTCTAAAGAAGGCCCAGAAGCCAGACTGTTCACACGGTATGAAATTACAGTGTGAGATTTGCAAGTCCTCTCTCTTCCGATAACTGAAACAGGTACAAAATCCCTAGTCGCACCACCCCTGGCAAGCCAAAATATTTCCCTATTCTTTGAAAAGATGCTACGCTACCCTGTGGATGTGTTGAGTTACATAGAAGAGGTCAATTGCAGCTCGTAGACGCTTCCTATCGTCTTTACTCAGGGTTAAGGCCACCTTTGCAGTAGCCAAGAAACTGAGGTGAGTTCTGTTGAATTATTTTCCTTTCATCCAATAACTTTGGGCCAGATTGTGAGTCCTTTACTCGCAGTGTTGAGCAGTTACTCCTGCTGATCTCAATGTAACTACTTTGTGAGTGACTGCTTCACAGTAGATGAAGTTCACTGCTAGTGTAGAACGTATGTGTGCCACATAAGATATACTTAAACCCTCTTTTGAGCGCTTAAGTGTAATGAAGTGTCGTGTAGGTTTTATGCCTGCCTTCTTCGCAGAATGGAGGACTCTCAAACCAACTCTTTGTAGTTCTGTGACAAAAGCAATCAAGTGTGCTTGGCCCATAAGCGCTGACTCTGTGGGTGCTCCGGGGCTCAAGCACCCATTGAAAAAAATAGGGGGTGACATAGTGTTGCTGACAGTTTCATCCAGAAAGCTACAGTGAAATGTAATGTCTTTACACTGGGATGTTAGTGAAGACAGCTTGTAGGTGAGTGCAATGATTTTAATATACGGTAATTCATGATAATGTAGCTATGTAGTTCATTACTATTTTAATAATAGTTAAATTGTTAAGAAACCAATGATGGACACATATATTCAATAACTAGAATATGAAAAGTGTATAAATATGCTAAAAATAGCCTCCCTCCCCCAAAACTGGCACAGTCGCCCACCTCCCTACCCCCCAAACACACACACGTCTTCAAAAGCACCCACCCGGCAAAAACAAAAGTCAGCACCTGTGGTTTGGCCTGATAGGTTTCATAGAAGTCCACATTTCTAACTGTTGATGGTTTATCATAAAAATTACTTTTACTGAACGGTAGTTTTTCTGAGTGTCATTTTTTAATTCTTAATATTGTTGACCTATGTGATTTTTTTTTTTTTTCTCCCCCCCTCCTCCACCATCCTCTTTCTCCATAACTCTTCAGGAACAGTTATCAGTGATTTAGCATGTTAGCTCATTTTCTTTGCACTCCAGACCTGCAGTGTGATATAAAGGCTCAGACTTTCCAAATAATCCTTTTTCCTCTCTTCCTTTCTATGAATAGCTGTTTGCATGAGGTCATCTTACTTTCTGAGCGCTAAATTGTGGTTTTACCTTTACAGAGTCTCTAGGACCCAGATCCCGTGACTGTTTTCCCATTCTGTGCTGCCACGCACGATGTGGACTGGTGCAGAGACGTAAGGGGTATTTCATGCCCTTTTAGTCCCCCTGCAGTGAATGCAGGACAGGCCACAATCTGGCAGTCACGTTCCAAAGCTCCTTATTTATTTTTCCCGTTGATCTTGATTGTTTAACAAAGAAAGTGGCATCTTGGCAGTGATTGAGTCATCACAGGTTTCATTCACCTGCTTGCTTGTTAACAGGGTGACTTTCCCTTTAATATTTCTTTTGCCTCTGATGTTCTGAAGAACCCCCTTATCGCCATAGTCCCTTTGCTTAGCATTAAATCAGCCTGCTCTTTCATCTTACCCTTTCTAGCTTATCCATATCCATGATGAGGAAATATCCACTGCACTTTCTTTGTGGCTGTCACACATAGCAAGATAACTTGCATCTTTTTCCTTTGATGTCTCAGTCTCTAGTCATTGGTCAGTTTATTGTTTCCATCTGTCCTTACTGGACAAAGACTATTTTGGGACTTCTCTACCAGCATTCTGACAATGTACAAAATATGTTCCTAATGTTATTCTTCCACATAAGCAAGTTCTTCAGTTGACACAGGGGTGAGTTGCAATCATGAGTGGGCCATGGAGACTGTCCACCCCAGTTGTCCATCCTTCTATGAAGATGTCACCACTATGAAAGTTTGGGAGCCCCCAGTTTAGGATACTGCTTCTGGAACGGTGGTCTATAAATTCTCATTGGGCTATAGAGCCCTGGCTGGTGAATAAACTATTTTGAGAACAAAAGAGTAGAGAACTGGGATGTCTGGAAGAAATGTGTTCCATAAAAGGTGCTTCCTCTTATGACGTGGTCCTTGGAATGAAATAGCTGGAGAGCCGAGAATCTACGCAGCTAGAAAAGCTGTCAGTTTATGAGAGGAGCAAAGAAGGATATCCATTGGGACTGCATGTGTTGCTTGGGGATAAGGCCAGATCTGCGTCCTCCCTTTATTACTTAGCACAGGAGCTCTCTTAATCAGGCAGGTAAGAGTTGGCTCTTGAAAGCTGGACATACTATTGGTTGTGGCAGTGGTTTCTTTTAGACCCCCTTCTACTGTGACATACAAGTTACACTCAAAAGCCAGCAAAATTGTGCCAGCAATCAATGTGATTTGTTTTGCCACTGAGCGAAACTAGCAGTAAGTTTCCTTGTCTGTATTGATACCATTGATAAATGAGAGAGGACCACTGCTTCAGCTGGGGAATGTTGGCACAGCTGATTTGAGGGTAGGGAAATTCTTTTGGTTTTTATCAAGTCTTGTGGTGGTGTGTTTAGTGGTTTTTTGTTTGTTTGTTTGTTTTTTGTTTTTAAGCTCCACCTACTGGAATCCTCTGTTTAAGTGAGAATTTCAGCTTCCATTTTTAAAAGTAAACTTCTAGCCCTCATAGGTGTGGAGATATGACCCCTAAAGGTTTAGAATAGAAGGCAAATAAAAATCTCATTATTTTTAAGCCAGTCTCATGATTTTGTAGGGCCTGGCCCATGATTTTGGGAATACTGAGATTTGCATCTGGCCCACAGAAATAAATTTGATCTCAGGTTTGAAACTTGTCACAAACTCTAGCCAGCATAACCTGTATGCTATATATGTCATGCACAGCACTCTGCAATTGCTAAAAAGGCATTGAAGCATATAATGAGGAGACTTCTAACATAGACATTATCTTGTGGTCTGGCAACTTTTATTTTTTTACAAGGGCAATGTCTGCATGGAACAAAAATCTTAGAGGCTGCTGCAGTAGAATAAGCAAAAACCTCCGTTCTGTCTTTCTCTGCATTAGCTCTAAGCCGTTATTGGGAACTATTTCATAATTGATGAGGAAAATAGAGGCTACGCTATAGGTGGATGTTGGAAAACTCTATGGGACTTTGCTATATTAAGGCCACTCCCCTCCATCTGACCCACCTCTTGCTCTGTGTTTTTTTCCTTTTCCTTCCTAACACTAATTCCCTCTTCCCTTCCCTAGATAAGTATATTTATAACCGAGTCCTGTTTCTTCATACACAGAGTTCCCACTCACTTCAACAGGAGTTCCGTAAGCAGAGGCGTATGCCTGGCTGTTGAAGATTGTTAGATCTTTTAAAGGAGGACTGGGAGGCTAAAGTGGAAATAATGCCATTTAACATTGGGAGTAGTGTGATTAATGCAGTTGTGAGGATGACCTCCAGGTTAGAGGCGTGAGTGACAGGCAGGATGTGACAACACCACCACCAGTGATCAAGAAAGGAGGCAGGGGGCAGTGCTGGGGGGGTGAGAGGGGTCAGACCCTCAGCATTTCAGGGGGGAGGGATAGCTCAGTGGTTTGAGCATTGGCCTGCTAAACCCAGCGTTGTGAGTTCAGTCCTTGAGGGGGCCATTTGGGGATTTAGTTGGGGATTGGTCCCCCTTTGAGCAGGGGGTTGGACTAGATGACCTCCTGAGGTCCCTTCCAACCCTGATATTCAATGATTCTATGATTTCTCACAGGACAGAAATTCCGCTTTGTGGCCAGCTCTAACTATAGCCAAGTTGGGCCCCATTGTGCAGGGTGGTGAATTGGGTTTCTTACTCTGGAATTATAGCCAGTAAATTCCCACCCCCTTTCAAGCTCCAGCACCCACCATGCCCAACCTCAACTGGCTGAGGAGAAGCCAAACGAGCAATGGATCTGACCATTATTCAGTAGTGCCAGCACTGATCCCAACATCAGGATATATCTCTTTGCCTGGGTGGGCTGGGCCTATTGCACTCTTCTATACCTGCTACAAGCAGTCCTCTAGGGTAGTGTCAAAATTAAGGGTCCCTCTACAGCAGTGGGTTTGGGAGTTAACCTCCCAGGGAGATGCATAGGGCAGTTCTCAGAGCTATTGTTTCAGGCTGTCTGCAGACTCAGGCAGGCATTGCTGCATTGGTTACACTTGGGTCAGGCTCTACTATGCCATGAAGATGTATAACCCAGAAGGCAACATAGGAAAACCCCAAACGGTATTATTTTTCAAACTCTTGTGATTGGCTTAAAAATCATGACTTTTTTTTTTGCGGGGGGAGGCGACTCATGACTTTTGAACACTTAGGGTTGGTGCTACAGGTGAAATACCGCCTCCCCCAGCTGTGTATTCAGCAGCTCATTAGCAAATGCTGCCCTATTCTGTTAAAAGCAGAGTTGCTTTCAATTCAACACAGCCACCATTTCAATCACAAGAGTCTGAGAACTCGTGTCTGGCAGGGGAAAAACAGTGCACTGTGCACGTTTTTATATTCTATTCACGATGAAAGGCAGGCACCCACATATCTCATCTTCCCAACACTCAACGCTCGATCCTGAGCTGGTGTCCATCACCGCAGCGCCACTGAAATCGGCAGGAAGTCAGTAGCTCCACTAAGCGTAGGGCATGGCTACACTACAAAATTAAGTTAGGTCCACCTAAAGCCACCGCAGTAATTCAGTCGGCTGTTGGTGTCAGTGCTGCCCTTCTTCTGCTGGTGGTGCGTGTCCCGTAGGTGCAAGCGCTCCTGGTGAGAAGTGGGGCTCTGACAGCTGGAGGGTGGGGTACTGACAGCCACGGAGGGCTGACGGCCGGGGAACCCCCCCCCCCCCGCCCCAAGATTGAGCACTGGAGCCCCCTCCCAGCCCCACACGGGCTGAGCACCAGAGCTCCCATGCCCCAGACTGACAGCTGGAGCCCCTCAGCTCTGCACGAGGCTGACTGCCAGATCCCCTCTCCCCATCCCAGTAGTCAGCCCCACATGGAGCTGAGGGGGAGGCTCCGGCGGTCAGCCCCACGCTTACATCACCTGCTGCTACCTTTGCAACCTGGCACGGGGCTGACAGCTCGCTCTCTCAAAGGCAGTAAAGGTGGATTGTACGCAATGAAGGGTCTACACAAGTTGCCCTAACTACATCAACCTAGGGCTCTCGTGGAGGTGGGGTTACGAAGTTGATGTAGTGGGCGACTTACATCGGTGGGAGCTTCAGATTAGTGCAGACG
The DNA here is from genome assembly GCF_002925995.2 of Terrapene triunguis. Lineage (NCBI taxonomy): Eukaryota > Metazoa > Chordata > Testudines > Emydidae > Terrapene > Terrapene triunguis. Next base: position 61,074,525 of record NW_020664413.1, on the reverse strand, counting down.
TAAGCTGCCTTGGGTCGACCTAACTCTGTAGTGCAGACCTGGCCTTTGTTGTGAAATTTCTGAGGTTTCACTGAGTGTGAAGCAGGTTTCATGCGCACAGCAGTATCATGCCACTCGTCCCATGGGATGTCTAGAAAATTGATCTGCATTTAATTTGGAGTGAGTTTAGCGCTTCTGGGAGGCACCCGACTGTCTTGCAGACAAGGGGCTAGAGTGCGACTTGAACTAAGTGTCTGGGCAAAGGAATGAGTTTAAAAACAAACAATAAACCACTGAGTCAGTGCATGGGCTACCCTGTATCTGGGGGGGATGAGCAAGTGGGACTAATCTTCTGCTTACTGTGTCCCGAGAGCAGGAGGAGGAAGGCTGGAATCTAGGCTGCACCCGCCCCGTGCTCAACCAGTGTGCAGTCGGCTTTACAGGTATAATCCAGCAATAAATTGCTACTCCCCTGGGAGCACGGAGGAGTAGGGGAGGAATTGTGACTCCGAGTCACAGTATTTCCAAGAGAAGTGCAGCTTGCGCACCAGCCCTAGCTCAGGCTTGTGCCTGATGGCCCAGTGTAGCTCTAAGTTAATCATTTGTAGGGCCCTACAAATTCAGGGTCCATTTTCGTCAATTTCACAGTCATAGGAGTTAAAAAATCATAAATTTCATGATTTTAGCTATGTAAATTTGAAATGTCACTGTATTGTAGTTGTAGGGGGTCCTGACCCAAAAAGGAGTGGGGGGGAGGGTGTCACCAGGGCCGGCACCAGCACAGCAAGCAGGTGCTTGGGGCGGCCAACAGAAAGGGGTGGCACGTCCGGTTCTTCGGCGGCGGGTCCCTCAGTCCCTCTCGGTGGGCAGGACCTGCCACTGAAGAATGAAGCGGCGGTGGTAGAGCTGCCGCCGAAGTGCTGCCAATCGTGGCTTTTTTTTTTTTTTTTCCCCCCCCATTTGGGGCGGCAAACACGCTGGAGCCGGCCCTGGGTGTCACAAAGTTATTATGGGGGGCTTGCAGTACTGCTATAGGGGGTTTGCCTTCAAAGCTGGGCACCCGGCCAACAGCTGCTGCTCTCCAGCGCCCAGCTCTGAAGGCAGTGCAGAAGTAAGGGTGGCAATACCGCGACCCCCCTAAAATAATCTTGTGATCCCCCCCCGCAACTCCCTTTTGGGTCAGGACCCCCAACGCTAGTCTCCTCCATGAAATCTGTATAATATAGGGTAAAAGCACACAAGACCAGATTTCATGGTCCGTGACGCATTTTACATGGCTGTGAATTTGGTAGGGCCCTAATCATTTGTGTATCCATCTAGCAGGTACAGAGTGCATAGTGACATCTGAGTTCTGTAGACTGTCCTGCTGTTATCTTGGGCCTGTTCTAGAGGAACTACCTCGAAACGTGAGGCCTGTTTGGGCCCCAGGCATAGCCAGTCATTGACAATACCATTAAAGGTGTCATTTAGTGCTTAGGGGAACATCTCTCCAGTAGGACCTGGACTAAGCCCACCTATTCTGTTGAGATAAAATGCCAGCCAGCCAGGGGTAACAGCTTTTGGTCACTAGAAGCAGTGAGGTCTACTGGTTAAAGCAAAGGATGGGGAGATTTGTGTATGAGCTCTATATCTGACTCTTTCTTAAGCTGTGTGTGTCCTTGGGCAAGTCACTCAATCTTTTGCTGCCTTAATTTCCCCATATGTAAAATTGGTACAAAATATTTGCAAACAGTACTGTACCACAAAGGGATATTGAGGCTTAACTCATTGTGAGAACCTCAGATAGGTGCTAAAGAAGTGCAAGGTATAGTATAATTATTACCAATCTGGGCTAGAGCTGAGCCTGTGAACCAAAGGTGAGCGGTTTTGTTTTGTTTTACTGACACCCTCTGCTATCCGGGCTCACTGGCCCGCTTTCCTGATTAGCTGATGGTGGCTTTTAATGTCCCTCATGTGGAAATAGTGTGTATACAATAGGACATCCAGATCAATACGGAGTTAATTACACCAGCACGGCTATTGGAAATTAATTAGCGTGCTCAGGCTTTGGTATTAAAGTGGCACTCTACTTTTTACCTAAATGTTCAAATTAAAAACAAAAAGGCCAAAAGGGAAAAAAATTAACCTGAGATATTGATGAATTAAGTCATTGCTAAGGGGTCTGCCTACTGTACCCTTAATAGGAATATGGCATTCCTTTATTATTTGGTTTGTTGATGCTAGTGGTAGTAAGCCCACATTTCAAGAAGAGGAGAATAGACTAGAGTTTGCTAGCCACATGGCATATGTCAGATATATTTATTGCATTATCTTGGTCTCCAGGCATGGACAAGACTTGTTAGGTCACCCAGGGACTGTGCAGGATTGTTCTCCACAGCAGTGGTCTCCAAACTTTTTTGATCACGCACCCCTATCAGTAAAAAATTTTTGAGCACGCACCCCCTGCTGCACCGAAGCGCAAAAAGAAAAAAAAAAAGCGCCGCTCAGACTCCCGCCCGAACCGTCGAAGCGCCAAAAAAAAAAAAAGCGCTCCTCCTGCCGTGCACCCCCAGGGATCCTCTTGCACACCCCCACTTTGGAAACCACTGCTCTACAGCACACTTTCTGTTCAAGCTTTATGCCTCAAGATTTAAAAATCAAGTGTTTTTATATAGAAGCAGGAGCAGAAAGCTGGACGTTTGGTGGGAAATTCGGTTGTATTCAGTAGTCATCAGAATGACTATATTAGAACAGGCTAATGAGAGGTCTCTGAAGCATTCAACTTTACTCCCTGTAAGAGTAAGGAATACTTGCCCCCTTAATGCTATAGAAGAGGGCATCTTTCTTCTTGACGCTAGCTGCTGATTAATGTATGCACTGAAGCACAAGAACTGAGACTTATAAATTGTGCCTTACCCACGGTAGAACATCTGTGTGCTGCTCTGCCGACTATCCGTGTCTAATCCCTTCCTCCAAAGGTACCCTCCTGCTCGCTTGAACACCATTTAAAGGAACACACACACACACACACACACA
>NW_020664413.1:61066047-61071521 GCF_002925995.2 Terrapene triunguis | reverse complement strand
GGATAGAATACAAATAAGAAAGAATCGGTGCAGAGGTGGAAGCACATGGTGCCATGGAGAGGTCAAATGAAGAGAGTGGGCTTTGAGAAGGCACTCGACAGGAATGCACTCTAGCAAATACGATGGAACCCTCTTAGCAAAGTCACTTCCGCCCCTCCCCCCCACAGAACAGGTTCACGTCAAGCAGATGCCTGATAGCTAGAGCTGCAGTTTGCACATTGCAACATGTTGCTATTTATTTCTCCTTTCCACTATAAGTGGAGCAACCCCGTGTGGAAGCTCACTGCAGGTGGGCGCTGCTCCTGCCATCATAGATTCAAGTGCCATACTGCGACTGATTCTATGCACCAGAGATCCCCGTGAGCTCAGCGGAGTTGTGGGTGTGCAAGGAATACGGGATTAGGATTATGGCCCAGATTGACACCTCTGCCCACCGCTATGAATTCAGATGGTTGTAGGTCCTGGCAGAATCTGGGCTTGTGTCAAATGAGTTACATCCGGGATGAATTTGAAATCCATGTAGTTATTCCCGTGGTGAATTTGGCCCGGTGAGTTTTCTGCTGTAGTTAGGAAAGCAACACAAACAACAAGATCACAACATCCTTCATTTGAAATCTGTGGCGAAAACCGAACAGATTTTGGGCGGTGTGTGCGTACCCCCAGCAAACCAGTATAAAATATCTTGGACCATCCTAGCAGCTTTTGACTACTGCACAATCGTTCCCACTAAATTTCTGCTCTGCTCTGATCATCAACTGTCCCCTGCAAAGTGAACAAACAGGACTACCTCAAAAACGTGTCTGATGAGAATGAACTTTTGGGACAATGAATGTTAAGTGGATTTCCTGGCGAATGCTTAGGGAGAGGTTAATATAAATCCCCCACCTCCAGGTATACACTAATATCTCTGAAATAGCCCATGTGTGATCTTCTGTCATATTAGCAGTCTTGTGACAAATGAGGCAAATCAGACGAGATGCTTTGGAGAGAAGAGGGCTAAAAGCAAGGTGCATAATGAGAACACACCCAGTTACGTTAGAAAGGATCATTTAAAAAAAAAAAAAAGTTGAAAGTTGCAAACCCTTGTTCTTTGAGGTATCTGCCAATCTATAACTGCTGGAAGTTAAGAAGTAACGTCCCTTAGGGGCAGGTTATCCAATAATTGCACAATTTGGTGTTTGTCTCTGCCGCTGAAGCCTTTAGTAATGGCCACTGTCAGACACAGGATACTGGCCTAGATACACCAGTGATCTGATCAAGTGTGGCAATTCCTATGCTCTTATGAGTGATCAGTCTGGTTTCATTTGTATCTGACCTCCTTTTCAGCACTTTCTCTAAAATCCTCTTGAATCTCACCAGCAGTTGAATGCTATTTTAATATTTCATAAATGGCCTTTTCTAATGGAGTCCATGGCCATGTACAAAAAGTTTTTTGTCCCCTTTTGAATCTCATTTGTCTGTTGGATCATGCAAAAGTTATCAGCAGCACCTTCCTCTGTGGGAGCTCACTCCAATGTTAATCAAGCTCCTTTGGTAACTGTACTGTATGCCTAATTACATAAAGGGCAGCTACACTCTAATTCGGTTTGAACTGTGAGAAGCATATTTCTCGTCCGCTACTCTAGAGAAATTACCATTAGGTTTTCCAGGGAATGAAAGTATATTGTTCTTTACCCTTCAGAACTGAACCAATATTTTTATAATCTTAAAGCATATTTCCTAGGCAGATCTGGGACTCAGAGGAGAAACGTGGCAAATAATCTTCTAAAGCTAAAGGTTGTGGTCCATTGGCTTCCCCCTCTCTGTGTCTCTCTGAAATGATTAAACATTTACAGCACAGGTGGTTTCAAACTCAGATGTAAATTGCCACATAAGATTCTCAGTGTGCTTACTTAATAAGTATTCATGAATGCTTTCTGGTCATGAATTACTCATGCTCTGATTTGCTGTTCCCTTTCACTTTCGAAGTTCACTTTCAAGCATTTTTAAGCATTTACCAAAAAATACTTATATAAAGCATAACATTAGCACTAGCGGACAAACAGTCCTTAACATCGAGGCTGGACAAATTCCAGGGAAAAAGCTGGGAAAATCCATCCGACTGCCGTCCCACAGGGGATGGTTCCTTTCTGTCCTAATGCGTATAGTTAAATTGTAAGCGCTTTGTATTTTAGGCATCTGGTCAGCAAAGCATTTAAGCACTTGCTCAAGTCCCACTGAAATTTAATGAAACGTAAGCATGTGCTTAGAAGACTTGTGAAACAGATGGTCTTTAAGCACATGCTTATGTGCTTTCTTTTTACTGAATAACAAACAACTTCCTGTAAACTAATGCTCCCCAATCCTGCAAAGCACTTGAAGTCAAGCAGCTCCTTAAGTGCTTTGCTGGATTATAATCTCAAGTATTAAGGGCAAGACTGTGCAAAATGCTCAGTGTGGTTATCTTAAAACAGAGGCTTGTTGTAAGCTTGCTCTGTGAGAAACATTGCAGAATATAGTTGGTGGGGGAAAGAAAGGGCCTGATTCATCATTCAATAGCCTCCTCTAAAGTAGGAGTCTCCACTAAGGTCAATGGGCCACATCGTCAGCTGGTGTAAATCAGCCTACCTCCATTGCCGTTCCATTTACACCATCTGAGTATCTGGCCCAATTCAGTTCTCACAGGAAGCAGGACCCAATTCTCTTAAAATAGGAACATAAGAATGGCCATACTGGGTCAGACTAAAGGTCCATCCAGCCCAGTATCCTGTCTTCTGACAGTGGCCAATGCCAGGTGCCCCAGAGGGAGTGACCAGAACAGGTAATCATCAAGTGATCCATCCCGTCGTTCATTCCTAGCTTCTGGCAAACAGAGGCTAGGGACACCATCCCTGCCCATCCTGGCTAATAGCCATTAATGGACCTATCCTCCATGAACTTATCTAGGTTTTTTTTTTTTAACCCTGTTAGTCTTGGCCTTCACAACATCCTTTGGCAAAGAGTTCCACAAACTGACTGTGTGTTGTGTGAAAAAACACTTCCTTTTGTTTGTTTTAAACCTGCTGCCTATTAATTTCATTTGGTGACTCCTAGTTCTTGTGTTATGAGAAGGAGTAAATAACACTTCCTTATTTACTTTCTCCACTGTAATGATTTTTATAGATTTCAATCATATCCCCCCTTAGTCATCTCTTTTCCAAGCTGAAAAGTCCCAGTCTTATTAATCTCTCCTCATACTGAAGCCGTTCCATCCCCCTAATCATTTTGTTGCGCTTTTCTGAACCTTTTCCAATTCCAATATAAAACAATGGAGTGAAAACAATTGAAAAGTCCCATTGGCTTTGAATAGAGCTGTCAGAACAAGATGCTAGTGATAGTGTCGTGGTGAAAATATGTTGTATCTGTCAGTAATAAAATGCAACATTGTTTGAACTGGCTGGTTGGAAAACTTTAAAACTGTGTGGACTTAATGAACTGAATTATACTGATGTGAAACTGACTTCTTGGGGTGAAATCTTGGCAAAGTGGATGGCAAAACTCTTATTGGCTTCAGTGAAGTCAGGATTTCACTCCAATCTTTTTTTAATCTGCAGCTCTGTCTTTTTTTAAAAGTATATTTGAAGTTCAGATTGAGGGATGCAGAACTCCTTATTCAAATAATGAATTCCTTATACAGATTCAGTGATGACCAAATGAAGCACATTTTTACTTTTCCTTAACAAAATGGAATGATTGAGAACCATGTCAGATGGACAGCCTGGAAGGACTGAACATAGAACATCACAAGGGGCTATCGTTACAGCGACATCACCTGCAGTAAACCTTGTCTCTGTCAGTAGTGCAAGCTTCCCCAGGTTGCCTAGATGTACTTCGCAGCTGAATTGGAGGGAGAGGGGAAGAATAGCCGGCTAGCCTCTCTGACAGCACTACGAACGTTTGCTGCTTAGTACCGATTAGGGTTGATGAGGTTTTGTTGTGTGGCTACCTGTTCTCTAAGGATAGGGCTTAAGTCACCACTAGTCCCCTTTGAATCAGTGACCTAGCACAGAAGTGCCCTTGTAAATGGCTTGATCCACCAGTGTGACAGATTTATTATTCAAACTTTGAACTGAAAGTCTGTGGAGCTTTCAGACACTCAGCTTTGCTATTACTGACCTCTTTTTTTGTTTGTTTGTTTGTTTTAACTATGGTTATTCCAATTAAGCCCACAAGACCCAGACCTGTGGTCCTACCTGCAAACTATCCTGATGCGAAGAAAAGATAGGAAGACCAGTGAAAGGCCAATATGACTTCATCAGGAAGTCTTTAATGACTGGAAGATTAAAAAAGGAGTCCTACAAAAAGTGGAAACATGGATGAATTGCTGAGGAGGAGTAGAGATCTATTGCACATGCCTATAGGGACAAAATGAGAGACACCCAGCAAAGGACAGAAAAAGCTATAAGACGAGGTTCTTCAAATACAATAGGAGCAAGAGAAAGGCAAAATAAATTGTAGAACCTCTACGTAAGGAGGAAGGAGAGCTGATGACCTCAACAAAACTGAGGTATTTAGTGCCTATTTTGCTTCAGTCTTCGCTAAAAAGGCTAATGGTGACCTTAATGTCAGCAACAAGGGGGAAGGAACGCAAGCCAAAGTGGGGAAGAACAGGTTAGAGAATATTTAGAGAAGTTGATGTATTCAAGTCGGCAGGGCCTGGCGGAATTCACCCTAGGGTACGTGAGGAACACGCTGAAGCACGTTCGGAACCATTAGCAATTATTTTTGAGAACTCCCAGAGGATGTGGGAGGTCCCTGAGGACAGGAGAAGGGCAAACATAGCACCTATCCTTAAAAAGGAGAACACAGAGGGCCAGAGGAATTATAGACCAGTCAGCCTAATTTTGATACCTGGAACGATACTGGAACAAATTATTAACCAATCAGTTTGTAAGCACCTAGAGGATAATAGGGCTAGATGTAATAGCCAGCATGGATTTGTTAAGAACAAATCCTGCCAAACCAACCTAATTTCCTCCTTTTGAAATGGTTACTGGTCTAGTGCATTGTGGGGAAGCAGTCAACATGATATAACTTGGTTTCGGTAAGGCTTTTCACAGTCCCCCATGACATTCTCTAGATTAAATTACTATAAAGTGGATGCACAACTGGTTGAAAGATCGAACTCAGAGTAGTTATCAGTGGCTTTCTGTCAGACTGGGAGGGGTGTATCTAGGGGGTCCACATGGGTCAATCCTGGGTCTGGTACTAGTCAATAGGTTCATTAATTAGATCAGTGGTTCTCAAACTTTTTTTTCCGCGGACCACTTGAAAGTTGCTGAGGGTCTCGCCAGACCACTTAATAATCTTTCCAAATGTTGTTTGTATCGTTAGCTAACTATTATAATGCGCTTTGGATAAAAGCGCTATATAAAACAAAAACATAACAACAACATTTTTTTGGTTCTACAAATAAAAGCACACAACTCGTATTTTAATATCAGTAGTCTTACCTT
>NW_020664413.1:61057626-61065947 GCF_002925995.2 Terrapene triunguis | reverse complement strand
TTTCCCACCTACCCCCTATTTCCCACCCCCCAAGGCCACCACCTCACCTTACATGTGCATCTTCTCCGGGGTCCAGGCACCTAATTAGTGGAGCCACGCCTGTGCGGCTCCACTAATTAGATGGGTGGTCCTTCATTTTCTTGTGTGCAGCTGCCCAGGCGCACACCTTAGAGGGAACTATCCATGGACCCCCTGAATGGAGCTCGCGGACCACTGGTGGTCCCTGAACCACAGTTTGAGAACCTCTGACTTAGATAAGAGAGAGGAGTATGCTTATAAAATGCTAATGGCATCACACTGAGAAGTCTTGCAAGCATAGTGGAGGTCTTGGTCCATGGCTAGGCTTTTAGGCAGGGATCCTGGAACAGGAGGGGCTAGGGGACCAAGGCCCCATCACTTTTTACTGTCCATAAGGGCGAGCGACAGGGTGGAGGAGACAGAGAGGAGCAAGCAGGAGGAGGGGTCTTGGGGGGGGGGGGGGGGGGGAAGGCGGGCAGGGCCTCAGGGAGAAGGGGCGGGGCCATGGTTTGAGTGCCGATGGCCCCCCTGCTTTTAGGCACTTCAATAATACAAATAACATTTCTCTCCTGGGTGGAGCTTGGGCATGTGATTAACTTAGCCCTCAAACTGTTAAGATCTATATTTTCACCAATACTGCTTTCAAAGAGATTAGAAATTTATCTTAGGTGTAGAGCTGGGCAAATAAGTTTGTGGGCAATTCTTGGGGGGGGGGGGGAAACTTGGGGGTCAAATTGAAAATGGAATTTTCAACGTTTTTGATGAATCAAAAAGTTTAAAAAAAAATAAACACCAAAAACCCTCAACTCAGGTTGGGTAAAACGTTTCATTTGGATCTTGATCATTTTAAACATTTCAGTTGTTTAAATAAAATTGAAGGAAATTCTGGAAAGAAAAGTCATTTCAGACAGAAAAAATAGAAACGTTTTGCTCAGAAACTGAAGAAAAGGGTTTTTTTTGGGGGGGGGGGAGGGGAAGGGGTAGGGGGGTGTTGGAGTTTTTCTTTTTAGAGTTTAATTTGACCAAAACAATTTGGCAAAACCGACACAGATGTACAAAATGTTTCACTGTTGCTGAATTTGCTTCCCCTTCTTCCACCCGCCTCGAAAAATGTTTCAGACATACACACACACACACACACACAAACTTTCTCCAGATCTACGTATGTAACCTTAAAAAACAGGATGCCCTGGTCCTTCATCTCCTACTGATAACCTTATTATTAGGGTCTCTTTCCCCTAAGTGAGTAGTGTGTCTTTTTAGAAGATGGCTGAGTGCTTCAGGTAGACTTGGAGAAGGATTAATATTTTTACAGTGCTTTGTAAATGCTAAGTGGTGTGTGTTGCCATATGAGGGACCTGAACCTTGATCCCAGAGTGTATTGAAGTTCTTTCAAAGCCACCCTAATGGTGAAGGTGAGGATTCCCCCAGGACAGTGGAATTCTCAGTAGCTTTACACCACCCTCTCCCTCAAAGCTGTAACTAGACGTTTTAGCATCTGGGGCCAGCAAACGTATTTGTGCCCCCTGCTGGTTTTTGTTTGTTTATTTATTTTGGCATTTCTCCATCCCATTTTTCTGCCCCCATGGCTTTGCACCCTGAGCAGCTGCCCCGCTCGCCCCGCCTTAGTTAAGGCCCTGTTCTCCCCTATACTTCAGCAGAGGAAACAGGGTGTGGAGGTAGAGGGTGTGTGCCTGAGTGCCGCGTGGTATGGCCAGACCTCATTGGTGGCTCATAGGGAGCTGTTCCTGTTGGTATAAATTAGAGCAGCCCTGAGGCTGCTGCACTTTACACCAGGGGCTACATTTGCCTCAGGATTGTAAACGGAAGTAAAGTAGCATAAAGCCATCTCTGACCCTATATCACTCAAATATGTTGTGTTCAGGTGCTCCAGAGGGCCAACATCACCATATATTAGAGATGCATTTTAACTTTTATTTAGGTCTGATTTATCATATTTGGATAAAGAATGGGTTAAAGCAGCAGTGGGATGGGGTGGGGGAGAACATGAAGTATGGTCTTTCCATAGCTCTTACTTTTCTAATATATTTTTTCCTTTGACGCAAGAAAAGAAAACCGATGTGAATTTAAGATTTACCCACTGGGAAACTGGCACAAAAAAAGGACAATCTTGTATCTAACTAAATTACATATGAGCTTTGAGAGAGACATTTATTTTTGATGCGGATGAGGCTGGGAAATGTTTAGACACTCAGCTTATGAAATATCCTCCCCTGAATAACAGATCTGTAGATAAGGGTATTTTGAAAGAGACAACTTATTTGCTAGGGCTGAGCTGGCAGGTTAGGTAAAAAGCTGAGCCCGTCTGGTTTCAGTTGAACAAACTCCGCTTCTGAGAGTTTGGGTTCAGGGGACTTGACTAATGTCCCCCTTACATTTGCATATGCAGGGGCATGCATTCAGTGCACTATGCTTTATAAGAGGGAAGGAGAGTGGTGTAGTAGGTCAAGCGTGGAAGTAAGGAGATCTGGCTGCTCTGCCACAGACTTCCTGTTTGACTTTGGGTGTGTCACTTAACACTGCCTCATTGTTCCCTTCCATAAAATGGGCTTAACACCTACCTCACCAGGATGTGTTAAGTCTTATTTCACTAATGTTTATAAAGGGCTTTGAGAACTTCAGACAGAAGGTGATACAGAAGGGCAGAGTATTATTCTGGCATTAATTATACACGCTTCTAGCAGAATTCACGCATTCTCCCCCCAACTACCCACCCCCGAGGACCTGTGCTCTAGAAAAGGCTTTGAAGTGTGTGGAAACAGCCTTCTGAAAGTATCCCTTATGCAGAGGGGACTGCCTATCTGGTGTAGTGCTTGTGTCAAGGTTCCCTGTTCTCAGCCCTGGTGTAGAAGATGGAGTGGCAGTGTAAAGGGGGTGGATGGAGAGTGTGACCAGAATGTGACTATGTTACAACTAGTCTGCTTTCCAGGGTGCATAAGGGGAAATGGGAAGTAGAGTACAAATCAGAGCAACCCTTAAGATGCTCTAACACAAGGGGACCAAGGAGGAATACCGCGAGTGCAAAGAAGGCTTAAAACCACCTTGTGTCTACCACCACCACCACCTCATCCTCACCCCAGGCACAGGATCGGAGTAATTGAGAATTACCCCCCTCCCCACTGTCTGTCCCAGCAAGTAGTACATAGATTATCAGAGGGGTAGCCGTGTTAGTCTGTATCCACAAAAACAACAAGGAGTCTGGTGGCACCTTAAAGACTAACAGATTTATTTGAGCATAAGCTTTTGTGGATAAAAATCCCACTTCTTCAGATAAGCTTTCGTGGGTAAAAAACCCACTTCTTCAGATACATCTGAAGAAGAGGGGTTTTTACCCACGAAAGCTTATGCTCAAATAAATCTGTTAGTCTTTAAGGTGCCACCAGACTCCTCGTTGTTTTAGTACGTAGATTGAAAGTCAGGTATTGACTATGAACTTAGGGTGCTGCTAGTGGCGTATCTAAATCTGCCAGAAGTTTTTCTCAACGGCTACAGGGGAACATGCCTTTGAAAATGCTGATGTGATGAGAATGTTAATCAGTAAACTGGTGGAATTAGAGTTGTGGGAATAGCCAATCTTTCAGTTTAGTGGCAGAACTGCAAAATTGCAGAAAAACTAGTTTTGGGTCAACCTGAAGTGAAACTATTTACATTTTTTTTGGTGAAATGAATTTTTTTGGGGGGGGGAACTTGTCTCAGATCAACCAGTATGTAAAGTTACCCCAACCCCAAATTTAAAAAAAAGTAAAATTCAAAACAAAAATGTGTCAATTTGTAAAATCGAAACATTTCATTGTGAAAATGTTAAAATGCTTAGAAATGCAGGTCTTGAAAATTAACTCTTTTAGAGCACTCCTATTAAAATACAGCCAAGGGTCAAATGATCCAAGCAACATCCTTCCTCACTTTTTTCCTCCCCCCACACAGGTGGATTCTGATGACACGATTACCACGGAGGAGCAGATTTATCTTCTCCTGGAAGCCAAAATCCAGTGTGAACTGAACATCACTACCCAACTACAAGAAGGAGGTGAAGTACCTGAGCAACTGATTTCTTTCTCTTCCCTACACCAGCAGTACTAATGGGGTGTCAAAGCGCAGGAGATCAATGCAGAAAGATCCCAATTTTTTTCTTCAGCATTTCTCTTAATCAAATCAAGTGTGTGTGTGAAATGTGCCTTTAATAGACATTCCTTATTTCTCTTTCTCTCCCCATTTATCTCTGACTCAAGCAGACAAGGTTGCACATAGGCTGATGCTTCAAACTGATCAAGGCTTTTGAGCCTTCTTTGATATCTGTAGTTAGTGAGGTTCCAGTCACTGGAATTCATGGATGTGCATGAGATGCCACGTTCTCTTCATAGTTTGTTTTATTATTCCACCTTGCTGTAGAGTTAAGCTTAAAGGTGAGCTGAAAAGAGTTTTAAAAAACCTGCCTTTTTTGCTCTTTTGGGAGACATTTTATCTCGGCTATCATGAATGTCCAGTTTGATCTTTCCTGGTTTGCTAGAAGGTCTCAGACATCTTTATTGTTGTTATTATTTATAACACCTGAATTGAAAGTACGAGGCTACAGAATCTTTAACAAAGCTTTCTTTTGTCTAAAATGTTAGCCACTGAACTTAAATAGTTGTTAATTAAGACAAATCAAATATCAAGACTTAAAATCCCTTCTTCTGTCAGGTGATCAACTTTTACTCTGTTGGCTCTTCTGACATCCCAATAGCTGAGCAAATGGATTTAAACATTTTGTTTTTGTTTTTGTTTTGTTCAGAGCTGAACTGAAAAATGCAAAATTAAATGTTGTGTAGAATCCAACTAAACACTTTGTTCAACCTGAAACAATTGCGGGTGGGATAGTTGTCTTTCGCCCTTTTTAATTAACTAAATTTCTATATGAAACACCATTTCGAAATGAGAAGTTGAAATGTTTCACCGTTGAAATTGCCAAAATGAAATGCTTCATTTCAAAAGGTCAAAACCTTTTTCTTTCAGAAGCAGTGAAACAAAATATTCCAAAAAAAAATTTTTTGGCTGAAGTTACTTGCCAAATTAGACCTGAATGTGTGTGTGAATATTTGCCCAAAGCAAAATTCACCCAGCTCTAGACATCACCATTTCACTAGTTCTGCATTTTTCATGGAGAGTTCTAGCCCAGTCAGGACTTGAATTTCTAGGTTTCCTGAGTCTTTTCCTACTTACACCAGTGTTACCCCACTATAACTCTGTTGGCTTCACCAGTTGAAAATCTGGCCTCTAGAATTTAGAAAAGATCTGCTAGTCTCTCTCCCTGTCACTACAGGATGAATTCCTACAAAACACATATCCATGCGCTCTGCACCCTATTTTTAAAAAACACCCCATATTGTATAACCACATTTACATGAAATGTTTCAAAGATATCATAAATAGCCCACGAAAGCTTATGCTCAAATAAATTTGTTAGTCTCTAAAGTGCCACATGTACTCCTTGTTCTTTTTGCATAAATATTGAGATACTCTTGGGAGCGATTAGAGAAGAGATTTATATTGGAGTAAAAGGAGTTTTGGATAAAAGGGGAAACCATAAAATTTGCCTTTGCTTTGTCTTCCTTTGGTTTTGTCTAAATAAGAAAACATGTCTTCTGTACGTACATATTATTACTGTCAGTAACAATGTCTTGTTATGGTTGCTATTACAATCTCACAAATAATACTAATGCCAGTTGTAATAATAATAATATCACTAATAATAGTAATCATGGTTTCCATGTTTTTTGAAAGAAGGATGAGTAAGAAGAAAGACAGCTACACTACTACATTTTTTTAGAATATTGTCTGTAAATGCCACTGCTTTTTATTTTTTATTTTTTTAAAGACATATAATTAGTTTCATCGTGGCATGTATGAAGATTTCGGGAGAGATCATTTATGGTGTTTGTTTAGAGGAAATTGGCAAGTTAATATTCAACTCAACATAAAGTATTTTTTTCCCTTCTACCAGATAATGTATGTGAACTATTTACATGTACGAAACAACTCTCAGTGAACGAAATACTTACCGAAGCTTGTTTTCACGAGAGTGCCACAAAAATGAATACAGAGTCCAATGGCTTAGGTCATGTGAGTTACAGTAACACACAAACATTTCTGTCGTGATGCCACAGAAAAATAAATATTAGATCCTGAGATGAAATCCTGGTTCATATTTCACGACAGTACTTAAACATGTGCGTAAATCAATCCGTATTCCAGATAAGATTTAGGTACATCCTTAACTTTAAGAACACGCTGTACAAAAACGTGTGTAAGTGCTTCCTGAATAAGGATGCTTTCTTTACAATGCTGTGCATTTGAAATAACCCCGTTCTTAGGAAGTGGTGTTTCTCCAAATTTACACTAGTGTAACTGAGATAAGTGTCTGGCCCTAAAGCTTTACAGAATGAGTTAAAAATAAATATTTAAGAAGCCCCGAAGTTAAGATTTTTCTTTGATCTGCTTTTTTGGTGGTAGTGACCTCCTGGAGTGGACCTGAAATAATATATGAGCCTTTTATACTTATTCTTAATAGTGAAGTCCCTGACAAGTGTAATTCTTAATGGATGAAACATGTAATGACCTGGAACAATCTTTAACCGCACACCAATTACTGGATCAAAAGTTAATCAGATTTTACGTTTATTCAAACGCCAACACCTTTTAAGCAGCCAAATATAATTGGGTATACTTTGTTCTGAGACTAGATGTATTGAGCCAGTGAATGAAGGGTAAGACAGTTGGTTGCTATTTCTTTAATAGAATAATTTCAATTATATTTCCAGAAAGGTTGTTGAGTCTCTGTTCTGCACTGATGAATGACATGTATTTCTCACTGGGTGAATAAAAGAGGCAGGCTAAGTGATGTGGAGAGTTTAAGGCCCGGTCTATACTACAAAGTTAGGTGGATATAAGCTGCCTTGCATCAACCTAGTTGTGCACGTGTCTACACTTGAATTTGTCTCCCACCAATGCAAGTACCCTGTTGTGGTGACACAGTCACACCGTGGCATAGAGCCACGGTTGATGTACTGAGATCAATGCGATGTGCACGTAGACACTGTATGTCAGCCCTAACAGTCCTCCAGCAGCTGTCCCACAATGCCCGACACTGACCGCTCTGGTCACAAATGTGAACTCCACTACTCAGGGTCACTGACACCGGAAGCCTCTCTTCCTTCCACCTTAAAACCTTGTGAATTTTTGAAATGCCTTTTCCTAATTGCCCAGCTTGATGAGCGCACGTCGCAGCTCTCTATTGTTATGTGCAACTGCCCAGCTGACCATGCCGGCTACACGCTCCAGATGCACTCTAGCCTGGAGTAGAAAGGAGATGTTGGCTCTCCTAGGCCTGTGGGGAGAAGAGACTGTGCAGGCACAGCTACGGACCAGCCATAGAAATGTGAACGTCTATGGGGAGATTGCACGGGGGATGCAGGAGAAGGGGCATGACCATGACCGGCAGCAGTGCCGCATGAAAGCCAAGAAGCTGAAGCAGGCATAGCAGAAGGTCAGGGAAGCGAACAGTCAATACAGTGCTGAGCTGCAGATCTGCCCCTTTTACAAAGAGCTGCATCCCATGCTTGGTGCAGACCCCACTTACGCCCCGCACGCCACTGTGGATATCTTCACGGAGCTGAGTCACAGGCCCCTGACATGAACAGCGAGGAGGATGGGGGCGGGGGGAGACATGCGTCGGGGGGCCTAGCTGTGCTGCAAGCCAGGACCTGTTGGAGACTCCACCATAGTTCAGTCAGCCCCGGGGGTTGAGCACAGGCAAGCCTGATGCAGGGGAAGGAACCTTGGGTAGGTGTGTAACAGGGCCGGCTCTGGCTTTTTTGCCACCCCAAGCAAAAAAACACCTGCGGGGCGGCCGGAGCGGCAGAGCAAAAAAAAACCGTGCAGGGCGGCCGGAGCGTGGGTGCAGGGGGACTCCTGGCGCTGCAGATGTGCCCCGGGCAGGGGGAGGGAGTGGGGCGAGAGAGAGAAGGGGGGCGGCCAGGGCTTCAGCGGGGCGCTCGCCACGTGGCCCCTCCCACCGTGCCGCCTGCCGGGAGGGCTCTGCGCCGCTCCGGTCAGCGGGCAGGGAAGGACGTGGGCTGCCCTGCCGGGCTTGCTACAGACCTGGCACCAGCTGGGGCAGACGGAGCACGCAGCCCACTCCCAGCAGGACCCCTCCTCCACGCCGCCGCCCCCTACAGGGCGGCCGGAGCGGTGAACCAAAAAGAAAAAAACCTGCGGGGCGGGCGAAGCAAAAAAAAAAAAAAAAA
>NW_020664413.1:61038423-61057526 GCF_002925995.2 Terrapene triunguis | reverse complement strand
GAAAAAAAAAAAAAAAAAAGGATTGGAGGGAATGCCGCCCCTTAGAATATGCCGCCCCAAGCATGAGCTTGCTCGGCTGGTGCCTGGAGCCGGCCCTGGTGTGTAAACGTATTTCCCATTCCAATGATGTACAGATGGTGCTCCCAGCTTAGCAGGATGCAGCTATCAACTTTTTCATTAATTTATTTGTACTAGAAGAGGTAGTGGTACAACAAGCAGAGGCAGTTATCTGCTTTTCATTCCCCTGTAGAGTTAGGCCGTGGAGGTCAATGCAGAGCAGTTTATGTACACAGGGGCATCCTGGGTGTTTCTGTTTGCCAGAAGCTGGGAATGAGCGACAGGGGATGGATCACTTGATGATTACCTGTTCTGTTCATTCCCTCTGGGGCACCTGGCACTGGCCACTGTCGGAAGACAGGATACTGGGCTAGATGGACCTTTGGTCTGACCCAGTAGGGCCGTTCTTATGTTCTTTGAATTCTCCTGAGAGATCTTGATGAAACTTTCATGGAGGTTCTCTGCAATCCTCTCCCAAAGGCTTCTCGGGATGGCAGCCTTATTTCTTCCTCTGTGGCAGGACACTTTCCCACGCCAATCTGTGATGACTTCGTCAGGCATCATTGCAGTACACGGGCTAGCGACATATAGGCCCAGGCGGCTTCGGGATGCCAGCAGCAGCTGTGCCTTTGTTACCCTCGGGAGTGAGAGATCCACTAAAATCACCATTGCCTGTGGAAACTGGTACCAGTATTCAGTGCCTTATCGTCCTAGTGTCATGCAACTGAGCAATTCCTTCCTCATTTCCCACCCCTGGTGGGCCATGCTCCCCAGGGCTGGTGCTGTGCGCAAGCAATCCCAAGTAGAAGTGTCAATAAGCACGTCTTGTGTAAAAACTCGAGGGGAGCAAGCAAAGGGAGTTCTGAACCCTTCGCTTTCTGTTGTGGCTATAGTGCCAGTGGTACCTGTGTTCTGTCTGGAGCTGCTGGTGTTGCAGTTTTCAGGGCTTCCCCCTCCACGCCTGCAGAATGCCTGAGCCAGATGAGGAGAAAGAAGAGGACTTGGGACGACATGCTCAATGAGCTCCAGCAAGCCAGTGCTGCATCAGACCATGAGCAGAGGGCCTGGAATGTGAATATTGCAGGCTGTATGGAAAAGGAAAGACTGGACAGGAGAAGGCGAGGCACCAGGATATACAGGGGCTTCTCCGGCAGCAAACACGGATGCTGCAGACTCAGGTGGACTGACAGGTTTGACAATCACAGGCTAAGCTCCCTTTGCCGTCCAGGGAGAACTCCATTTTAGTGCCTCCCTACACCCCTCTCAACATTCCACATGGCCCCAGGGGCTGCATCCCTACCCCTACAACTTCACACTGGGGGACAGTAAGGACAGCCACCGCTTCACATACGCTGACCTGGGAGAGCCATGGTTGCTGGGTGTAGGTAAAAACGGACATGAATGTTCTTTTCCCTTAAGTTCTGTTCCATTAATTTATTTACTTCTTTTTAAACGTATTTGTTTTTAAATTGCACCCGTTTTTCTTGCACTCTTCTTGTTGTTCAAAAAACTTCTATTTTTTTGGAAAATAATTCATCTTCTTTCGTTGACAACCTATTCTGCAGAGTGCCTAGCGGAACTGAAAGCACTTACACGCTTGTTGTACAGTGTGACAGAACTCCTAGGATCAGTGACAAACAGTGCTATATTCATAAATGTATAGCAAGCACCAGGCAATTCCCAACAGGCCCCAAAACGGCAGGGCCATGTAGAGTCCACCGCAGTGCATTACTGTGGCTCATGGTTAAATGCTCTTTCAAGGCCTCCCTTAACGGTATAGCTCCATGTTGAGCTCTTCTAATAGCTCTTATGTCCAGCTGCTGAAATTCAACAAATGTTCTACCTCAGCCTTCCACGCTGGTGGTAACTTTTCCCCCTTTGCCTCACGGATATTATGCAGGACACAGCAGGCAGCTATAACGGTTCAGTAAACAATCCCCATTGTTTCTTCAGTCAACCAAAAGCATGTTCAGCTATCATTCTGCACCTGTTGAGCCAGTGGCTGAATCTTTCCTTGGTGCTGTGGAGGCGTTCCGTGTATGGCTTCACAAACAAGGGGATGGCTGGGCCCCCCCAGACCAATATTGGCGTTTCAGCATTGCAAATGGTAACCTGCTGGATGGGAAAGAATGTCCCCCGGCTTGCAGCTTTCTGGATATACTGTGTTCTTAAAGATACGAGAGATGCACGTTCCCTGACCAGCCCAACGCTGTCGGTGCAGCATCCTTGGTGATTCACCAACTTATGAGGTTCATAGACATACCTTGCTCTACCTATCGTACCACAGCTCCCAGAATCAACAAAAATGTGTGCAATGGTCAAAATAACGAATTCCTAGCAGTATATGATCTCCTATTCATGGGGGACCATTTCCAATACATTTGACCTATTTTGCAAACGTCGGAGGGCAGAGTTAAGGTTGGTGGATGGTGTAAAGTAGGTGGGTTGAGAGTCAGAGATGAAGAGTTATATGGAAGTGGGGAACTGTCTGCATCTCTAAAGCGTCTACGCATTGGGTTTTTAAAGAAACGGATACTGTTTTGGGGTATAAGCTAGATATCACTGATTCATTATCAATTAAGTTACTTGGGAAGAAATTTAACACTTTTTAATCCGTAGGTAACTAAATTGCAAGATACTTTTAAATATTTAGGAGCTACGGTAAAAAATAAGCGGCATAGAAGCTTGTCTCATACTTTTCATTTCTCCTTTCTATGTCTTCCTTCTTTTTGTATGCAGAGGGTAACTGCTTTCCAGAATGGGATGGACTAATATGCTGGCCCAGGGGCTCACTGGGAAAAATGTTGGCTGTTCCATGCCCTCCTTATATATATGACTTCAATCACAAAGGTACTGCCGGTCTTGTAGTCCTCATAGGATTTATGTGAAGCAAATGAAAAGCCAGGTGGGGCAAAGAACCCACGTAGACTAACCAAGACTCATTTCCTCCTTGCAGGGGTGGCTTTCAGACACTGTAGCCCTAATGGAACATGGGGCCTTGTGCAGGGTTTGAACCGAACGTGGGCCAATTACTCGGACTGCCTTCGCTACTTACAGCCAGAAATCAGCTCGGGGAAGGTACGGGGGTGTTTTTATCCAATGCAATCCTAGAGCATGAGAGTTTGGATGGGAAGAACAAATCCTGAAATTGTACACACTTTTTTCATTCCTTGATGGTTCTGTACAGAAACAATTGGAAATATGAACGACCTGCACATTGTTGTCCTAATTTAATAATGGTGCATCAGACCCAATGAGCGTTTGTTTATTTACACGATGGTTTTTAAGTTGTAAAATGAGGAAGAGGCTTATTTAAAACAATGTAGACATGAAGGAACTGCAGACACTGAATCTAGGAACTGAAGGCACTTCCCCTCTCAGGTGTTCCTCGCTGTGGTTAATGTGGTTGTGAGGGCTAAATTCAGCCAAAGCTGCAATTTCCATTGGCTTTAGTCAGCATGGTATCTGCTTTTGGCAGGGGTGGACTAACTCCAGATTCTTGGGTCCAAAATTCTTGTCCCACGGCTGGGGATGAAGAAACTTGGGCTCAATTTGGTACTCTGCCACTGAATCGGCTTGTGATATAGGGGCACGTCAATGAACCTGCCTGTTCCTCAGTTTTCCTATCTGTATAATGAGGATAATGTTATTTGTTTATCTTGAGATTAGGGATGCTTGAATGGAAAGTGCTGTATAACTGATCAGTATTTTTTTTTTTTTTAAAAGCCCCAGACTCTCAAACATTTTTATGTATATGTTTTCCCCTTATAAGTAGCTTTGGTGAGGTGTAAGTCCTTATGTCTGTGGGATTTGGGCCATTTTTAAAGTACTTAGGCACCTGATGATGCAGATAAATGCTCAATAGATTTTTCAAAAGCTCCCAGGCCCATAATTCCCATTGAAATCAATGTCTGTCTTTGCAGCTGTTTGCTCGGATGGATCCCACTTCAGGATCTGGGTCTAAATAAGCTAGCTCTTTCTTCCTTTTAATACTGAGCCGTGTGATGTATTCATGCTAGACTCTCAGCAAGCTGTCGCACAGCAGCCCTCTTCAGGGCAATGAGCTAGAGACTAACATATTCTAAAGCGCCATCAGCAACTGAGCTGAGAGGGATCAGGGAGGAGGAGGAATCAGAGCCTTGGCTCCACCCCCTCCGGTGTAGAAGTCAATGGAGCTGAGCAGATAGCAGGGCAAGAGAAGTGCGTCCGATTATTCCCTCCCTCCCACCAAAGCTAGTGGGGGGAACTGACAACAGACACAATGCCAATATCGCCTGCTCTGGTGATTTTGAATGGTGGTTAGTGCATTTCTTCAAATCTGCAGCTCCAGGAATCATGTTACATGATCTCCTCTTTCATTTAATAAAAAAAAAAAAAAAAAAAAAAAATTAAAATTAACATAAAAAAAAAAAAAAAAAAAAAAAAAAAAGTTAGTTTCCATGGTTGTGGAATAAAGTTTTAAAAGTGACCCCCTAAAGAGTACAACACCAGAAGGCAAATATATGAACCCAAATTATTCCTTTTAATACTCTTGTGATTCCCCCCCCCCCCCCCACTGTAGACTGATGAATCTTGAATTCTTTGGGATGGCAGTACAGCAAGTTCATCCCTGGTGTAACTCCACTGATGTCAATGGGGTTACAGCAGGGATGAATACGGCCCAATAACACACGTTAGGGCAGGGGTCTCAAACACACGGCCCGTGGGCCGCATGCGGCCCGCGAGCTGTTCGCGGCTCCCCCTCCCCCCCCCCAGCATTTACCTAGACCGGCCCCTTCCCCACGCGCACCGGGGGCAGGGCAGGCTGCCTACCTGCCTGCCCTGCCCCCGCGCCAGGAAGCGGCCGGAACGTGGGGAACGGGGGGCACATTGGTGTGTGTGTGTGTGTGTGTGTTGATGTTGCTTCAGGCACCGCCCCCAGCAGCTCCCATTGGCCACGGTTCCCCGTTCCCGGCCAATGGGAGATGCTAGGGGTGGTGCCTGAAGCAACAGCAATACACACATCCCGGAGCGGCGCGGGGGCGGGGCGGGGCAGGGCAGACAGGCAGGCAGGGAGCCTGCCCTGCCCCCCCCCCCTGCAGCCGAACCCCCTGCCCTGAGCCCCTTGCCGCACCCTGCACCCTGACTCCCTGCCACACCTCTCCTGCACCCCAACCCCCTGCCCTGAGCCCCCTGTCGCACCCCACACCCCTCCTGGATCCCAACCTCCTTCCCTGAGCCGCCTGATGCACCTCACACCCCTCCTGCACCCCAACCCAGTGCCCTGAACCCCCTGCCGCACCCCTCCTGCACCCCGATCCCCTGCCCTGACCCCCTGCTGCACCCCTCACACCTCCTGCATCCCACACCCCAACCCACTGCCCTGAGCCCCTTCCGCACCCCTCACCCCTCCTGCACCCCACACCCCAACTCCCTGCCCTGAGCCCCTGCCACACCCCACACCCCTCCTGCACTCCCTGGGGGCGGGGGGGGTGGAGTTGGGGTGGGGATTTCGGGGAAGGGATTGGAATGGGGGCAGGGAAGGGGTGGGAAGAGGTGGGGCAGGGGCGGGGCCTCATGGCAGGGATGGAGTGGGGGCGGGGCCGAGGGCGGCGGGGGGGGGGAGGAGGTGTCAGTAATGTGGCCCTCGGGCCAATGTACTAGTCCTCATGTGGCCCTCGTGATCATTTCAGTTTGAGACCCCTGCATTAGGACTTGTCCCTTATTAAGTGAAACTGGATTATTGGAGACTGTACACACAGATGAAGAAAATAAAGTGGAAATGATCTTGTTTTCTTTTCCAGCGGGAATTCTTTGAACGTCTCTACATTATGTACACTGTTGGATATTCTATGTCCTTCAGTTCTCTGGCAGTGGCTGTTTTCATCATTGGCTACTTCAGGTGAGAGATTCATAGTCCCAGCTGGTCTCTGTCCCCTTTTTGCACCATCATCTCTACAGGAGATAATCTAATGTTCCTTATTCACACAGGACTGTCCAATCTCTTGATGCTGTTTTTTATATTCCTGTCTGCAGCGCTGAGAGTAAATATTGTGCATTACATGGAGTAATTTTCAATGGCTACCCATTGTGTAAAGCTTTGATCAGACAAAGAACACATTAAAACATTTCAAGGGAAAATAATTTCCAATGGCCATGTACAAATTGCAAGCAGCAAGAGACGTTGTATTGTCTGTCTCCAGAACTGTTAAAGATGACAGCACCGTGAGGCACAGAATGATCAGAGTGGTTTATCCTATAGTCTGTTTGAGGCTTAATGGCTTATTTCACAACTGAAACAATAGACTTGCTGGCATGTATCCGCTCGAGTTACTGATAGGGATATTGCTATAGTTAGTTGCCAACACTTTAGGAGTTGAATGCTCACTCTAATGCTCTCTTTTGAAATAACCAACGAAGAAACAAACTCTAAAGACTGCATGCCAGGTTTTCCATGACTATTATTCGTATTATGGTCTGCAGCAGCGTGTTAGGCATTTCACGGAAGACAAACAGAAAAACAGTGAGATCCTCGCTTTTGCTCTGGCCCCTTTATGCTGTGTAAAAAGGCTGCAAAGGAGCTCTGAAAGCCCTGTTTTTGGCTCTGGAAGATTTCTTCTGGTGCAGGCACTGCAGAAGACAGCCGTAGAGCGGAGAACCTCCTCATGAATCCTGGTGTAGGGAGCGTGCTAGGTGCGGGAGAGGAATGCCAGGGAATGCAAGTAGCACTGCAGCCATTAAGAGCAGTGCTGCGACCCATAGGTCAGCCTAGGGAAGCTGCTGTAACGTAGACGGCCCCTTGCCACCGCACCCTCCTGGGCTGCAGGTTCTGCGCCAGGCCTCTTAGGGATGTCACAGTCCCAATGCAAACCTGACCTGTGACAGGAAAAAAATGATGGGGGCGAACAGTAGGAAGGGAAAGGAGCGAGGAGGATGAGGGTTACGGTAGTAAGACTTGACAAAGAGTCCTGTGGCACCTTATAGACTAACAGACATATTGGAGCATAAGCTTTCGTGGGTGAATACCCACTTCGTCAGATGCATGTAGTGGAAATTTCCAGAGGCAGGTATAAATACTTACTTATTTATAAATAAGTATAAATAAATATACTTACTTACTTATAAATAAGTAGTAAGACTATGCAGTATTTTCATTGTCAGCATATGCACTTGTTGGTGTTTCTGGCAATTTTGTCTGTGTTTCTATTATGGCTTTAAAAATAGATAATAATGATTGCCTTCGTTACTGAGTCATCAGCATGAAACCCAGTGCATACTGGGAAAGGACCTTAGGGAGTTAATATTATGCATTAGGGCAGGTGTCTCCAGGTGGCGCAGTTACACACATTCTTCCAACTTCTTTTCCATAGCATGTGAGCAAGGTTTAATCTCGGAAGAAATGTTGATATTGTTTTAGTTGCAAGGGTGTGGGTAGAGGAAGCTATTGCAAGCAGCAAGATGTTTGACCTCTGCTAGAATCAGATTCAGAAAAACACTTAGGTAGGTGCTTCAGGGCCACTTCTGTTCAGGAGAGCTCTTTGGCACATTCATGTGCTTAAGGCCTACTCAAGTCAATAAGAACGCAGTCACTCTGTAAAGGAGATGGTAGATAACCAATTGAATGTGAGCTCCTAGTGTGAGTTGGTAGCTGCTGAGTGAATGTGATCCATGTAAGCAGGGGATTATCAGGTTGGAATGGGGAGGTGGTATTATCGTTGTGTGTGTGTGTATATAGCATTAATGAGACTATTACTGTCTGGTTCAGGTGTCCATACATCAAAAAGGGTGCTGGAAAATCAGAAAGGGTTCAGAAAAGAACTACAGGGTCTGGAGGACGTGCCTTGTAGTGAGAGAGTAAAGAGGCTCAATCGGTTTTATTTATTGAAGAACAGGTTAAAAGGTGACTTGATCATGGTTTACAAGAGGAATGGAATTCTGAGGGTAGACAGTTCTTTAATCTATCACACAAAGGCTTAACAGGACCAGGGACTGAAAACTGAAGCTAGACAACTTCAGACTAGAAACACGGTGCGTGTTTTTTACATTGAGGTTAATTAACCACTGAAACAATTTACCTAGGGACATTGTGGATTTTTCCATCACTGGTAGTCTTTCTGTGAATCTATGAAGTCAATGGTGTCACGCTGTCTGGAGTGGCTCACAGCTCTGAGTGCCAACCTCAAGGCAGACTGTCAGAAAACAGGGCAGACACCCCACACTGGTAGTGGGTTCTGTAATTAGATTTGACCAAGCCAGTAACAAATGTGAACTCCTGGATCAGTGTACCAGTCTTACCACGGAGTCATAGACAGTCCCCTTAGACTCTCCAGTCTATCTTGCCACCCAGACAAACTGGACTTTGTGATAATGGTCACTTAAACCGAAAACCACATCACATCTGGTTGCTCCCAGTCTCAAGAGACCAATCAGTTACCCTAGACCAGTGGTTCTCAAACTTTTGCACTGGTGACCCCTTTCACATAGCAAGCCGCTGAGTGTGACCCCCCCCCCTTATAAATTAAAAACACGTTTTTATATATTTAACACCATTATAAATGCTGGCGGCAAAGCAGGGTTTGGGGTGGAGGCTGACAGCTTGCAACCCCCCCGTGTAATAACCACCTGACCTTCTAAGGGGTCGTGACCCCCAGTTTGAGAACCGCTGCCCTAGATCAATTGGTACTCTAGATCTTACACCAAAGACAACCCTGGTAGCCAATTCTATAGTAAACTAGCTAAAGGCTTATTCGCTAAGAAAAGGAAATGAGAGTTATTGAGAGGTTAAAGCAGATAAAATGTATGCACAAATGAATCACAGTTTTTAATTCCAAATGGTGGCAGTGATGTCATAAACTGCCAGTTTCCCAAAAGTCTTCTCAGGGTACCCAGATTGTCTTTGGGGACCTCGGCTTTTATCTGGTACACTTCTCTGTCAGAGTCCAAACAGTCCAGAGATGAAGGATCTTTCCCTGAATCCATACTTATAGCTTCTTCTCACAGAAAACAAGCTGACAGTGTCACTACCCACGTGGGCTTTTCCTTTGATGACTGCGAGTGAGAAATGCATTTAGAGTCTTTGACCTCCAGCCATCACACATAATGACCACTTGCTTTGAAATTAGCACTTTTCTGTTCAAGTTCCGCATTTGCATTCCACAAAGCCTCCTTCGCGTTTTAGGGCTTGTTTGATGGGTTATTTAGTTACAGGGGTACACAGAATGGAAATGTTTGCTCCTACATTATAGCAGGATACAGATAAGTGAAAACAATGCAAGTAACGTCCCACTAGTTTTCATGCATTTAAACACCAAATACACTCGTATACATTTAATAATCACTTTGATCTATACTAATACACAATGAATAGGCTTGGGGCTCTGGCATGAGCTGGCACCTGGTCTGCCAGCGTCACAAACGGGACTTAAGCACATGTTTGATGTTAAGCATTTGCTGGAGGGCTGTCCTCAATAGAGCTGCTTTCCTGAGTTGGGGCCTATGTAATTTAAGGATGCTGTAGTGCAGACTCTAACTACCAAGCATAGTGCATAATATCGTGAACTTCCCCCTTCAGTAGCCTTATTCACTGTCCGATGCACAATGTTTCTGAGTAAGTGGTTGTACGATTCAGCCCGATTAGTTTCTGTTGCTGTCAGGGTGGCATCGGGCACAAGCTTTCTACTCAGTGTACGAACAACAGGCTGCAGACTGTCAACAGCTGAGACTTGTAGACATTTGCTCATGTGAGGTGTTGCATTATAAGCCTTATTAAATGATACACCATGCAGGGGTTCTGAAGATTATGCTGTGGGCTAGAGTTTCAGACAGAACTCAAAGATAAAGAGAATTTGTATCCTCTATCCATTATAATTATATATAAATCTCCCACGACAGGAAAGTTCCGCAAGAATATTGTAGGTAACTGTCATCGCTAAGTCATCATGCCCTTTTATTTAGTATTTTTGTCCTTCCTAAGAAAAATATAACAGACTCCTTAAAGTATGAAATAGTGACTAAGTCAAGGGATGAGGAAGTATTGAACTTGCCGAGCTTGGCCATAGATTATCCCAGAGCCTACGGCAAAATTTTGCCCTTTTGCTGGCTGAATTCAATAGCCTCTTCTAAATGATCCTTTTCTTCCCGTAGGAGGCTGCACTGCACCAGGAATTGCATCCACATGCATCTCTTTGTCTCTTTCATGCTAAGAGCTGCCAGCATCTTTATCAAGGACAAAGTTGTGCATACTCACATAGGCGTCAAAGAACTGGACTCTCTGCTGATGAGTGACCTCCGGAGCACTGTAGTGGCACCTGCAATTGACAAGTCACAATACGTAAGCATTGACCCTCAGGGAAAACAGTCAGCCTGCTAGTGAACTGTTCCCTGAGTTGTTATGCCCCTTTAGGACAATCTGTATTCCTTCCAGAGTGGCGAGGTATTACTGTGGTGAATCAGGATAAAATATCAGGCCGATCCTGAGGATCGGGCTCTTGAAAATTCAGTATGCAATGGGCCAAAGTCTCATTTTCTTAAAGTGACTTAAGATCCCGAGGCCTGGCTCCTCAAAGGTATTGATGTCAGTGGAAGTTGGGGGCCTATGAGAATCTGGGCCTCACTGACTATCAGTGAGACTCTGGCTCCTAGGGCCAGATTTTTAAAGGTATTTAGGTGCTGAAAGGTGAAGATAGGCGCCTGGTGGGATTTTCAAAAGTACATAGGTGCCAGCGGGAATTAGGTGCTGAGGCACGTCTGAAAATCCCACTAGGCCCCTATCTTCATCTTTAGGTGCCTAAGTACCTTTAAAATCTTCACTTAAGTGCTTGACACTTTTAAAAATGGGACTTGGATTCCTAAGTCACTTAAGCCAGTGGCTCTCAACCTTTCCAGACTTCTGTGCCCCTTTCAGGAGTCTGATTTGTTTTGCATATCCCCAAGTTTTACCTCCCTTAGAAACTTACAAAATCAGATCTAAAAATACAGAAATGTCACAGCACACTCTCATTTTTACCATATAATTATAAAATAAATCAATTGGAATATAAATATTGGACTTACATTTCAGTGTATAGAGCAGTATAAACAAGTCACTGTCTATATGAAATTTTACTGACTTTGCTAATGCCTTTTATGTAGCCTGTTATAAAACTAGGCAAATATCTAGACGAGTTAATGTATCCCAGGAAGACCTGTGCCTACCCCCAGGCGTATACGTAGCCCTGGTTGAGAACCTCTGACTTAAGCACCTTTGAAAATTGTTCCCTAGATTTCAATACTTGTCTGTCTATTTCTCTTGTGAATCCTTCTCTTCGTTAATGGGGATCAGACTGACTCACATTTGTTTGGGTCACCCTGGCTGGCCTCCTTGCAAAATCTGAGCCACTTGTCATTCTCTGCTCGAGTGAGACCCAGGACTGCATTAGCAGGTCATAATGAAGCTGCCCTAACAGAGGAGCGTGGGTGTGGGAAGCTTGTACAGCTCTCGCCCCCAATATAGCTGTCTCAGAGGGATGCTGTTTGTTCACTTTCACAAGCACTAATGCATCCACAAATGGTCCTTACAAAGCAAGGAGAGCTATTGACTTTACACAAAGACTCGATGCTGTGCTAAGGATGGCCTTGCTGCCTTTAACACGTCTTATTTACAGAGAGATGAAAAGTTGTCAGAATAGGAGCCATGTGCAATGGGTTTAGTAGCATAATGGTGATTCTCGGATGGTTGCTGTATCCAGGAATGGTAACCCATTAGCTTTCTGTTTGGGTTCCTTGACAGGTGGGGTGCAAGATTGCGGTTGTGATGTTTATTTACTTCTTGGCCACCAACTACTACTGGATCCTGGTTGAAGGCCTCTACCTGCACAGCCTAATCTTTGTGGCTTTCTTTTCGGATACCAAATACCTGTGGGGCTTCACCTTGATAGGCTGGGGTAAGGTATATGGGACTCTTCTGTTCCTTGCATCTTTTCATCAGGCTTCTCAGAGGGAGAGGATTCTGCTATTTTACTATCCCCATTGCTCTGTTTCATCACATGAGACACAAACAAACAAACAAAAGACAGGAAGGACCTATGTCCAGCAATAATCTATTGTCACCAGTAGTTGCAGGAAGTTGATTGTGTTGGGCACCACCGGTGAACTCCATCAGGAGGCACAGCTCTGCCACTGACTTCCTGTACAACCATAGGCAAGTCACTTAACTCCTCCATCTCCTGTCTCTGAAATGTGGATAATAATACATCCCTACCTCCAGGGTTGTTGTGAGGGCAAAGCAAATATGTGAAGCGCTTAATTGCAAGCTAAACATAGTGTGGTGGGGAGCACCTCAGAAAAGCCTCTCTATAAATTAAAATAAGAGATAATGGGTCCTCTCCATACTCCAGAGAGAGGTGAATCTCCTATCCTCAGATTCTTCAGCCATTACATTTGTGTTTGTTCATGTTGTTAGCTCATTTCAGATATCAGTCCATTGGCCATTATTATCTGTTCAAGAAGGATCTATGAATTTGCAGAGCTTAAGCCAAATTCCACTGAGTCCCATCAGTGTAAATCTGCTCCTGTCAATGGTGTTACTCCAGATTTAAACCAGAATTCATCCCTGTGTCCAGAACTGGGGATTGACCACAAGCCTCAGAAGAGAAATGGCAGGAGGTTACTTACTGCACTGGGTCTCTTCAACAGCCATCCTCAGGTTGAACTTCTTACGCTAGGATTTGCGTTCTCATAGTCTTGCATTACTCATAGACTTTAAAGCCAGAAGGGACCATCGTGATCATCTAGTCTGACCTCCTGCACGTCGCAAGCCATGAAATCTCACCCACCTACTCTTGTAATAGGCCCATAACCTGTGTCTGTGTTACTGACGTCCTCAATTCATCATTTAAAGACTTCAAGGTACAGCGAATTCACCATTTATTCTAGTTCATTCCATCAAGTGACCCATTCTACATGCTGCAGAGGAAGGTGAAATTCCCCCCCTGCCCCCAGAGTCTGTCAATCTGACCTGGAGTAAAATTCCTTCCCGACCCCAAATATGGCGATCAGTTAGACCCCGAGCATGTCAGCAAGACCCACCAGCCAGACACCTGGGAAAGAATTCTCTGTAGTAACACAGAGCTCTCCCCAGCTTGTGTCCCATCTCTGACCACTGAAGATATTTGCTAATAGCAGTCACAGATGGGACATGTGCCATTGTTGGCAGTCTCATCATACCATCCCCTCTATAAACAGTCACTGCAGTTAAGACCCCTTGTCTGGTTCCTTTTACTTTCACGGTGAAGTGTGTTCTCTGGTCTGTAAAGAGATCTGAGGTTAACTTCATTTTGTATTTCAGTATTTTTAACTTTTCTGAAATGGGGGGGAAATGAAGTTAACGCTGGTGAAATTGACAGAGGGGTTGAGGGCGGGGCTCTGAAACGGGAATTCATGAAGGAGAAAAAAAGATATTTAGCAGGCTGAAACTTGTGTTCTCCACAGCTGATCCAAGCCTAAACAGCTCCCCCCCTTCCTTGTCTTTCTAGTTCTGGGCTCAACTCAGAACTGAACAGTGAAGGTCATTAATCCTTGGAACAGCTTATCTAGTGATGATGTGGATTTTCCAGTACTTGCAGACTCTATCTTTCTATTAGCTGTACTATAGCTCAACCAGACGGTATGGGCTGGATGCAGAAATTACTGGGTGAGGTTCCCTGGCCTCTGTTATGCAGATGGACCACAGTGGTCCCTTCTGGCCTTAAAAATCTATGAATCTATTAATTGTGTTGCTTGATGGTTCACCACTGACATTTCATCCCTGATGCTAAGTGGTGGTTCTGGCATAAGACACTGTAAATGGAGGCTTCCCTGTAACAAGAACTGCTAGGGGAATGGTATCTGCAGGGAATAGATAAATAAGCACTGCAATGTGAGACAGGTGCAATAAGGTGTCTTTGATTAAATGTTTGCAGTGCAGTAATGTGGCTCTAAGGCGTCTCTTTTCATACTAAAGAGAACTGAACGAGAGAGAGAGACCTTGTTTATACACAGGACCGTTCTTTACTGTCCTCTTAAAATCTCCAGGAGAAGTAACTCACTCCATGCCCCTCGGTGGGTCAGCAGTAGTGGGCCTCAAGCCTTTACTCCCTGAGCTCAAAGATCCAGCTCTGTTAGCCAAGGCTGTTGCAGGCTCATCAATGTCTAGATATGGCCCAGCCACCACTACAGGGGACAGGGCATTACATTGAATGGGTGGGTGTTACATAACGTTCTCCCAGCATTAGTGTTTCTCTCCGTACCCTGGTAGCTCTGCCTCCGATAAGAAAACATTTCACCCACTTCATTTCTGTGCTCAAGGGAGGCAGCTTAGTCCGTGCACTTAGATTGGGGTGTGTCTCAGGACTTGCGGGACAGGGGAATAGAAACGAAATGTTTCTCTGGAGCTGCAGGTAATATCTGCTTTGAAGAGGTTTTCAATCCATCTAGCTAGCTCGATGTTTATATGGCCCTGCATCAGCATGGTATCTGAGTTCCTATGTGAGGACCTGATCCAAAGCCCACTGAAGTCAATGTAAAGACTGGATCAAGCCCTTAAAAACATAGGGCAAAAATCAGGACTGGTGTAAGTGGGTACAACATCCCGGGTCACAGCCTTCGTTCTGCCCCCGTCAAAGAGCTGGAGGAACATGCTGCACAAAGTCTGGGGCTGGTGGAGGGCATGGCCCCGCCCCCAACAGGGGGGAACTGGGAGGCAGATGTACTCAAAGACCATCTGTTTTCTGAGCTGCTCGGGGGCAGCGCTTGCTGCTCCATAAACAGGGCTCGTTGCAAAGCAGTGTTTGAGCTACTATTTATTGCCTGGTTTTTAAAATCAATTTCCCTGGTAAGGGAGAAATGGAAAGGAGGGTTACATTACAGGGGGAGAGTTTGGGCTTTTTTTATTTATTTTAAAATATCTAAACACTTCATGAAACACAAAACATCATAAGTTTCTCCCATCTCTGGTTAGTCTCTTAAAGTAGCACAACTCTTTTCAGGAGCAAACAGGCTGCTTTTTCTTGTGAACGAAGAGCGTTCCAGAGGGAAACTATCCTGGGCCAAATTTAGCTCTGGGGCATGCCCACTGAAGTCATCGGATGCATTTGACACATGGTGTTTAATGTCTCTGTTCATTCAGCATTAGCACTTGGGAAAGCAGCTCTGTTCGCTAAGTACCCTCCGCATCATCTGGTGCTGTAAACAAAAACGTTTCGCTTTCCAGATCTCCTTGGCAGCTTTCAGGGTGCAGCCCTGCTTGCCATCATCTGCCAAAGCGTTGAATTAATCTATTAAGACACACTGATAGGAGATGCTTGATTGGATACGTCCAGGTTCTATCCCTCGCTCTGACATAGGCTTGTCTATCCACGTGAGTTTGGCCATATCATTTAACCTCCTGTGCCGGCTTCACTACATCAAAACACATTAGGTGTAATACTCATTAACTCACCGGGGCTCTGTGTGGTGTAATACGTTATTGTGTGAGCCTTTGAGATGTCTGGATGGAAGGTACTTTAGAAACACAGGCTCAGATTTTCAAAGGATCCTAAGAGAGTTAGACACCCCAGCCCCCCTGGAATGTTCAGGGCTACGTTTTGATTGTTTCAAAGGCTAGGCGCCAGCTTTCCAGACCTTTAAAAATCTATCAGGTTTTATTTACAGCAGCAGATGATGTGGAGGGTAATTAGAGAGCAGAGCTGCTTTCCCAAGCGCTAATGCTGAATGAACAAAGACATTAAGCATGATGTGTCAAATTCATCTTATGACTTCAGTGGGCCTACCGAGAGCTAAATTTGATGTCTGACTCCCTTGAAATACCTTCAGAAATCTAGCCCATAGTCCCTAGGGCAGTGGCAATCTTACCATGGAGAATAAAGATGGGCTGAAGGTGGATTCGATATGGAGATCTCCTAGCACATTTCTCCTTATCATAGCTTTTCATTTTGAAAATGTGGAGTCCCTCGTGATTTAAAAAAAAAATCTACTAGTATTTGGGGATTATTAGTTTCAAGCTACTTTTCACTCTTCCTGCTGAGTTCAGTAGCCCTTTCGTATAGACTTGCAGCCTGCCTCTGCAAAGGGAGGGATGCGGTGATCAAATAGGCCTTTTCAATCACCAACTGCTATGATACCATTACTGACCGCCTTTCTGTAAATTACTTCCTCTTCAGTCACTGCTTGCTTTGCGGGGGCCTTTTATCTGCATATTTGCTTTGCATGGCAGTGGGTGCTTCAGCCACCACTGCCAGGGTCTTGCTGATAATTCAACATCTGTATGTTCCGATCATGATAATGTTCAAATCTCAATTGGCAGCTCAAGGAAAAGAAAGTACTGAAGAGAGGAGCACACAACACTCACTGGTTTCCATGCCAACGCTGCGTTCTGCACGCGCATTTACTGTTATATTTATTTAATTTTTTTCTAAACTAACATATTTTTGATAAAGTACATCGCAGCCGCTTCCCACACACCAATTCCAAGAATGGCTTCTAAAATAGTTTGCTTAGGATCGCTATAAACAGTCCATACAAAACGTATTGAATCGAGCTGAACAAAAATTGGAATTTCTGTCCCATGGGAAATTCAGGTATTTCAATATGTGTGTTTCAATTTGGAAATGGTGAAACATTTTTGTTTCAGCATTTTTGATCGCAGGTAAGTTTTTCTGTATTTCTGAATCAAAACATTGAAGCTCTGGTTTGTTGAACTGACTTGAAATGATTCATTCCATGTCAGTTAAGTATTAAACTGCTTCTTCCTAGGGTGCTGTATTGCCTGACAGGACATGTGGTTCAGCTACTTGTTGCCCCCATTTTCTAGTGTGGGCTGGGCTCTCTGGCCAGACTACATCTCCCATGATGCACCTGGGGCATGTGACTCCCATAATGCATCACACAGCTTGTTCAGAGGAGAGACCAAATTTAACCATGTAACTACTTTTTTAGGGCTTGGGATGTAGGGACTAAGCAGTCAGGTGGGCGTGGTCAGGAATGGGTGGGTAAAGGGGAGGATGAGGGTATATGCCAAGTACTGCTCTGAGATAACGACTGTATTCAAGATAGTAGGTTGATCCGAGGGCAGACTTAGGGCCTGATTCTCCTCCTGCTCATGCTGTTCAAAGAGGAGTAACTCCTCTGAGGTCAATCTGTGTAAAGCTGGTATAAATGAGACCCCAAGCGATTTTTATTCAACTCTTCATTCCAGGCCACCATTTTTGGTTAATTGGTTAGAGCCCATATTCCCTGTCTTTCATGTGTGATCAACTGCCATGCTGCAGCATAAATCAGCCCTATGGGTGTTCACCGTGTGACCACAAAAGTGGCATGTGTGTAGCCAGACTCCTGTGCTTTGTAGATTCCTTGCAAGTTTATGCACAGTGAATGTTAGGGTAAAATGTCATGCTCCCTGATGCACACCAGCTGTGGTGCTCAAGGGATTATATACAGTTATGTGAGCGAATGGTAGGAGTGCTTGAGATCAATGCAGTTTGTTCCTTCCATGCTTTCCCCCTTCCCACTTTCCCTCATGAAACTGGACAGGTGATCCAGCCTATTTATCATCCTGGCTGTCAGTCCCCATTCCTTCCTTGACAAGTTGGCCAAGGTGAGCTCCACCACCAAGTGTTTCATTCTGTAAGAACTGCCCTGGTGATTTAAACGCTGTTCCTCTCTGGCCTCAGCGTGTCCACTCTCCGGCGGATACTCCTCCAGCAGAAGGTAAACACCTCACAGAGTGCATCATTCACATAGGAGCCCACTTTATAATATGCATCAAAAAGCAAGGAGACATTAAAACTTTATTCAAGCCTGTGCTACTCAGCTGATAGCGTACGTCAGGAGAGGGGAAACAAAGAATAAGGGCTGACACAAAAATTTTTAGGGTTTTTTAATTTTTTTTTTTCTAAACAATAACATGAATTCGCAAAACATTTTGATGTTGCTGAATCTGTGGGGGTTTTTTGCTGCAAAAGCTTCAGTTGAAAAAATTCACCAAGCTCTAATAGTAATATGAGCATCTCTGTGTGCTGAGTCATCTGAAGTGAAAGAGTTCATACATTCCTCCAGTGCTGTGATTTATTCGCTTCATTAGAGTGGAGTGTGAGTTTGGCTCCTGGGTATTTTCCTGGGCTTATTATTCACATCCACTCCACCCTTCTCAGTTGTCTTTTTAAGGCCGGTCCATCTAAAACAGGCTTGAGACACACTTGTTCATGGTATGATCTTAGGATATGTGTTTGTGGTGACAGGGAGGGAGTCACTTAATCTCTGTGTCTTGGTTAGTGTCACAGTTCAGGGCCACTGCATTGTGTATTTCCCATTGCTGGTCTACCAAGAGCAGCCACTCTAGGCTCACTGCTCCTTAGATATCGTCTTTCTTGTGTAGAGACCCACATCTCTCTCCTTCCTATGATTGGGGGTTTTCCAGCCTGCGTAGTTCCCAGCCGACACTCTGATATTCCCAGCAAGCCAGCCTGCCTAAACAGGCCAGTGTCTGCACGCTGCTTTCATTCTAGGGGCTATGAAGAGCTGTAATTTCCAGCAGTTATGAATTATCACACAGTTCTTTCTAAGCAAGCACGTTTATTCTTATGGTGAAAGCACTACAGAGAAAACAAATTAACATGCTGTCACGGAGTGTGGGGGGACACCAGGCCCTGCACCCCCGGCTTCCTGCAATTCACCATGACTCTCAGCCAGCCAGTAAAGCAGAAGGTTTATTTAGACGACAGGAACACAGTCCAAGATAGGTCTTGCAGGCACAGACAACAGGACCCCTCCCCCCCCCAATTAGGTACGTCTTGGGGTCCCAGGGCACCATAGCCCCCTCAGGAGGTCAGAGTCCTGTCTGTCTCCCAGCCATTCCACCAACCAGCTCTGAAACTCCCTCCCCTTTGTTCCGTTTCCCGGGCAAAGGTGTCACCTGGCCTCTAACCCCTTCCTGGGTTCTCATGTTACATGCTCAGGTATTCTCCCTCGGCCAGTCTCCCATCCCCCAATGCAGACCATCTTAGCCACACTCCTTTCTCAGCATTCACAGACCACATTAAGAACAGTCCCAGTTC
>NW_020664413.1:61031617-61038023 GCF_002925995.2 Terrapene triunguis | reverse complement strand
CGAAGCGCTCGGGCAGCTCGGCTCTTAAACAGAGCCGAAGAGTCAGGGGAGGAGCAGAGCAGCCGCGGGAGAGGAAGTGCCCAGCAGGTATTTTTCCCGGACATGTTCGCCTTTTTGGCAATTCCCCCCGGACGGGGGTTTGATTACCAAAAAGCCGGACATGTCTGGGAAAAACCGGACGTATGGTAACCCTAAGCATATCAGAGATCAGCCCAACTCCAGTCTTGAGATCTGGTGGGAGTTAGTCCTTCAAACCCCACCAAAGGTTTTTTTTTTCCTGTGGTGACCATTTCATAACAGCCTTAGCTCAGAACTCGCAACCCCCTGGAAGAGGTTAGTCTTTCCTTTATACAGCTTGGGCCTTTTGATCTTGAGATTCCAGGAACAGATAATGAGACAAAGGTCCTCCCCTCCAGGCGTAGCTTCAAAAGGCAGAGTTTTTGCATTACCAGAAGTGGGGAATTAGCATTAACCTCTCCTTAGTGTTTTTCCCAGGGAATCCACTTCACATGTATTGTCCCCCAAATCCATTCTTGTTTGGCATATTTCAGTGTGGTCCTTTGGTCATCTGGGCCTTACGTCACATCTCCCCGTAGCCTGATTGATTATTGCAACACACACTTGTCACAGATGATAGGTTCTTTATTCAGACAGCTGCTTAGAGTTAATTAAGATGATGAAATCGGCGAAAAACACAGAGAAACTCTGAGGTTTAGTTAATACAAACAAATGTAATTGAAATAATAGAGAAATTAATATATACAAGTATAATTTAAGTACAGTAAAGTGGTTTCCTGTATTGTTCATCCTTGCAATCGAACCTTATGCATACGTACAACCTTCTGGAGATGAAGAAGTCAGTGAAGCACATCAGACAGTTGGTCCTGATTCAGTTTACAACATTGTGGGGACCTGATGAACCCACATTTAGAGAACTAGACCGGATCTTTTATACTCTTTTATGTAACAATCCAGCTATATGAATACATCTAGTCTCCTTCCGTCCATCGTCCATATGTAACATTCTGGGTATCCATAATTAATCTTCCAATAATTAATATTAATAATGTTCATCAATAATTTCTTAACAATTCCTATAAGTCAGTGGGATCTAATTACCTGTCTGCCTGGTTACCATGTTGCCAAATGCCCCCAACCACTTAAATGCAGAATTACTTTTGCAATACTGCAGAGTACCTGTACTATTGTGGTCTCTTGTTTACCTCTCAGAAGGAGAGCGCAGAATTCAGGAGCTGGGGTTCAGTTCTCAGGCCTGCACTATTTTAGCTAAAACTCAGACTTAGCATCACTAAATCAAGATAGGCTTCACAGTAATAAAAAGGTCCTAACCATAGGATGTTCGGAGGGCATTGGCTTCTTACATAGACAGGACTAAACCATCCCATAAATCACTCAGAGTGTTTCTATCCATCACTGAATGCTCCAAAAGAAGCACCATCTCTAAACAAAGACTTTCCATGCAGATCCATAATCGCACAAAACTCTATCATCAGAGCGACTGCCAATCCCTCATGGGGATTCGCTCACATCCCACTAAGCCTTATCAGCCTCCACGGCTTCCCTGCACAATGTAACTGATCCTGACGCTACCGGTGCCGCCCACACCGGCTCGGCGGTACCCAAGCCCAGGGGTAAACCTGCCTTGGGACCGTTCCTAGTGTCCCCGCCTGAGCAGTGCTGCTCCCCATCGTGGGGGACATCCCGCCAGTGCTTGCCTGCATGGAGCCATCATGCCTCAGACTTTGACAGGGAGGCTCAGAGAAGCCCTCCCAATTATTCTCTCGTTCTATTGAGATTGTTGATTAGGAGGAGCAGCCCCAACCATGATTTGGGATGCATCTCTGGCCACTGCAGGACTGCTTGACGCCTGCAGGGACCAAGCTTTTTCCTCGTACAACTTTAATTGATTAGCGTGATAAAACTTACTCCCATTTTGGTCATTACCCATATCATGCAAGAATTGATTGTATGCGTCCATTATAATTCCTTTTATTTGGATAGTAATGGTTTGCCATATTTGATGTTTTGGCAATTTCATGTTGTGTTTAGTCATCGCTTTGAAAGGTGATGAAATGGTTGAAAATGCAGGGGTTCCTGTAAGAGCCATTAAAATGATGGGAATTAAAATGTGGTAATTTTTCCATGGGTACTTACTGGCTTTCTTAATGTCAGTTTGATGGTTTGATTTGTTTGTTCCATCAGATGACTGGCGGTGGAGTGGGATGTGGAATTGTTACTGTGAATTTCTAACAGTGGTAAAGAATTTCAAAGACCGTTCCACCCAGAGTGGCTTTCTTGGTCGAATTCTATCCTTGTTGGGAGTCCCCAGCGAGAGAGAACCTGTTCTTCCAAAGCCTTGGCACCTTGACTGTGTTGGAAGCAGTATTGCTTTTTAAGGAAAGGGCTTTTACCTGCTGAGAGAGAGGGGTTCCATAAATGACCAGTTTCCTTTTATAAAATTCTTAGATTTGAAACTAGGTCTTTTTGAGAGATCAGTACAGAACTGACCCAGCAACGTGTGAGAGCATGACCACATCATGCACCCTGGGGCCATCTCTTTGCCAATGCAGCAGATTGTGGGGTCGCTGCCCAGCTTTAATAAGCTGAACAACCTATAATTAACCAGCCCAAGCACCTTAGCATATCAATCACAGATTAATCCAAGGTGGAGCACTCAAGATCAGGTCTAGGTCTATGGTCACCAACCCCATGTTCTTCTTTGAGTGCTTGCTCATGTCCATTCCGTATTAGGTGTGTGCTCACCACATGCACCGGTGCCAGAAGTTTTTCCCTTAGCAGTATCCGTAGGGGACTGGCTCTGGCACCCTCTGGAGTGGTGCCTGCATGGTGCAGTATAAGGGGTGCCACCGGCGCCCCCCTACCCTCAGTTCCTTCTTGCCGCCAGTGATGGTGCTGGAACTGCTGCTGCTTTAGCTAGCTTTTGCTTAGTTCAGTGTCTCTCTCGAACGTTTCTTTGTAAAATAGTTGTATATAGTTTAGTATTTACTCTTAAATCGTTTAGTTCTAAATAGTTGGTTCCGGACGGTACTCAGCCTAGGGCCAGGGCATGCCCCAATCCCCAGGCTTTAAACCATGCGATCGTTGTAAGCAGCCCATGCCCATCAGCGACCCGCACGTTAGCTATTTAAAGTGCCTAGGAAGAGGACACATAAGTGACAAGTGTTGCATCTGTAAGTCATTCAAACCCAGGACGAAAAAGGAGAGAGACATCCGTCTTGGGGCATTCCTGGTGGAGTCGGCGCTGACCCCGGCAACGGAGCAGAGGTCCGAATGGCCCCGAGCATTGCAGCGTCGATACGGAGCGCCCCGCTGGTGCCATCTACAAGCCAGCACCGATCCCCCTCCCTGGCACCAGCCAAGAAGCATGAGCGTCGAGACCGACCCAGGACGGGTTCTCTCCACGGGACCCCAGGATCTAGAGCAGGGCCAGGAGTCTGCTCCCAATGTGAGGGACATGCCTCCAGTGCTCGCCTGCATGGAGCCGTCATGCCTCAGACTTTGAGAGGGAGTCTCCGGACCCTGGGCACCGACAGTGGGATTTGAGGCGTGGCTCGCCAGTAACCTGCCGCAGCCCCCAGCATGAGTGTCGAGACCGACCCATCAGGTCTCCAACATCTTGGCACCAGTCCTGCGACCTATCGGCAAAACGGGGTCACTGGTCACCCACCTGACGGCAACCGTCGCCGAGAGGCGAATTCCTTGATCGGGGAGATTCTATCGACGACCGGCCCACTCTGACTCCTGGTCCTGCAGCATGAGGTGTAGATTGCTGGTCTACCAATGCAGATCCGCTGAACACCTAAGATCCACGGGGTCCCGTGGGGAGAACTCGTCCTCATCGGACAGGTCAGTGTTGAGGCACAGCGGCTGGCACTGTGGTGAGGAGGGCTGCCGGGCCAGCCACTCATAGTCACTCCACAGCATCCGTTCCGCTTACAACTCCGGTGCTGAGCAGGAATCCCTGGTAGCAAGACAGGCCCTGGCACCAATGGTACCGTCAACCTCATCGGCACCGCAACCAACCCCGTGTTCACCCAGCCTTTCCAGGCCACCCGATTGGTGGTGGGGGGCCTCAGATAGGCCATCAGTCACAGCATCTCGCCCTCCTCAGGAGGTGGAGGCCCCACAGGGGAAGATTCCCTCCCCCCCCCCCCCCCAGACCCATAGCTGGCTTTGACCTCATCATTGCCGGACGAAGCGATTACGGGTCCCCCTCACCCAGTTCCGCAAGATGATGCCAAGGCTCATCAGGAGCTTTTGAAGAGGGTCGCCTCTAACTTGGGGCTCCAAAAAGAGGAACTTGAGGAGCCGTCGGACTCACTGTTCGCCAATTGTCAGAGCCCACTCGAGAGCGCAGGCATCTTCGGCGGCCTTCCTGGTGCACAACCCTATCCAGGACATCTGTAGAGCCGCAACGTGATCCTCTGTTCACATGTTTACCGCTCATTATGCCATCCCTCAGCAGGCCAGGGACAACGCAGGGTTCAGCAGAACTGTGTTGCAATCTACACGTCTGTGAACTCCTAACCATCTCCATGGGTACTGCTTTGGAGTCACCTAATATGGAATGGACACGAGCAAGTACTTGAAGAAGAAAAGACAGTTACCTTTTCTGTAACTGATATTCTTTGAGATGTGTTGCTCATGTCCATTCCACAACCCGCCTTCCTTCCCCACTGTCGGAGTTTCCGGCAAGAAGGAACTGAGGGTGGGGGGAGCCAGCAGCATCCCTTATACCGTGCCATGCGGGCGCCACTCCAGAGGGCGCCAGAGCTGGTCCCCTACGGATACTGCTGAGGGAAAATCTTCTGTCACTGGTGCATGTGGCAAGCGCACACACCTAATGTGGAATGGACATGAGCAACACATCTCGAAGAACACCAGTTATGGAAAAGGTAACTGTCTGTCTTAGCTGGGACCTGATCCTTTTGAATTTGCATTAAATTAATTACGTATAACAATAGATAACCAAATAATGTATATTTTTAGTTTTAAAAACACTTTAGCTATTACACATTTATCACTATCAATACTGCATTAATATTTTTTGATTTTAATGAACTTATGAATTTTCATTTGGGTTTTGCCGCATGACTGGCTATATTGTTTTACACACCGCAAATCAACATTAACAGTAGTTTGAATAAAAGTTTAATAAATAAAATAAACATTTATAATTCATTGAGGCAAAACATACCTATATTCATAACTGAGATTAACAAAAGAATTTAACTGCCATTACAATAATTTAATAATGGTGGTTATAATTTAATTATAATATAATTTTTGGTACTACATTAATTCAATCTTTTTTTATACCTTTGCACATAAAAATGTTTCTGTTGCAACAAAATAAAACCCAAATTAAAAAAAACCAATGAGAGTCATGTGACATAAACCATAACTAGGGAGACAAGCTGGGTGAGGTAAAAAAAAATTTTATTGGACCAACTTCTGTTGCTGAGAAAAGTTGGTCCAATAAAAGATATTACCTCACCCACCTTGTCTCCATAATATCCTGGGACCAACATGGCTACAACAACACTGCATAAAACATAACTGACAACTAAGGACAAAACAATTTAACATTGTTTAAATACATAAAATAAAACATTAAAACTTAAGTTTACTTGGATACCATATATTAAGAAAACAAAGGGTAAAATACATACAACCACTTAGAGGTTGCTATTTAGCGCAGGTCAAGAAGATCTAAGGGTTAAATTTATTAATGGCCCTTGTCTTAGTTGATAGCATCATTGATCAATAAAGCAGATGAGTACTGGAAATCTCTCTGGTTTTAAACAGTGTAATACCTTGCAAAACTACTTGTGTTAATGGAAATAAATTAAACAGTTTAATTAGGAGTCGAAGGTATTTTCCCTGAACAGAAAGACAAGGTGCATGAGGTAATATCCTGGGACCAAAATGGCAACGGCAGAATTTTTCTTCAATAGTCATATACTGTGTTTTCTTAATTAAAAAACAATATTAACATAAGCTTTGTTTAGTTAGAGAAATTAAAAAGGACGTATACAGGTTTTACAAGAAATATTTAGTCACTTTTTTACTGAAGTGATGATTTAGGACTTACAATAATAACCATAGCTGTTATTTGTGGGTAGCAGAGACTGCTTCATACTTTCTTAAAAGGATGATCCTTGCACAAAGCAGAGAAGTTGTGTGTTCCTGTTTTTACCATGGGTGTGGTGTACGAATCCGGGATTGTGTCTGGTTTGTTACCTGGAGCCTCTGCGATAATAAGAGACAGGAAATAATTAGTCAAGTTAAATGTATATTAATAATACAAATTTGAACCCAATGAGGTTTGTGGCTCAGTCAGTGTAAACACACACACACACAC
>NW_020664413.1:61020381-61031607 GCF_002925995.2 Terrapene triunguis | reverse complement strand
CCATACTTTAATTTACCCAAGGGTTTTTTATCCCTGTTTTTTAACTTTCTCCCCCATCACCCTTTCAGGTCAGAGGGGTAGTGAATGGGGTTTGTTTTCTCTCTATCTTTACTTACTACTTTGCTTGATGTAAATGTAAAATATATTATTTTGTTTAAAGAGACACTGAACTTTATAAATTACTAATGCGTCTAAATGGTTCTAAATTAGATGTTCTGCAACAACAAAGACTGTTAATTGCTGTTTAATATATTATGTAAATTTAAAATGATTTTGAGACTGGTTTATGGAGAACCAATTTTAATTCTGTTCAGTCAAATGTAAGTTAAAAGCAATTTGCTTCCCTTTTTAACAGACACAGATAAAACTACCCAGGAAGTCATTTCCAGTTGCATACATCAACATATTGGCAGCTGGCCAAAGAGCTTTAAGCCACTTTTCACTGTTCCCTCCTGTCAGTTTTCTAGCTGAAGATTACACCTGAATTACAAGTGAAAGGCACAGAAACAATGAATGCCTTTAACTTTACACTTGATAAACTAATTGAAGAATATCTTTATGACTGTTTGCCTTTAATAATTAAAAGATAAATAGATTTTAGTGTGTCTGGGAAAAAGCCCATGTAATATACACATTTTACATAAACCTTTTTACTTCCATTACAGCTGGTGGCCCTCCTCCATGGTGTACAAAATACATAGCTACACAGCCTCTCAAAGCTGTGAATAACTAAGCTTCCATTATTGTCTGATAAGCAGAGGTTCCTTCTTTTAAATAATTATATATACCTATGTAATTAATAATATATTGTGATTATCATTCAAACAAAGTTGTCCACCCTATTACTACCCAATCAAGTGCTTATAGCCTTCGAGTTGTATGCCGAATCTTTGAGTGGCTAAAACAGGGGTTGGCAACCTTTCAGAAGTGGTGTGCCGAGTCTTCATTTATTCACTCTAATTTAAGGTTTCGCGTGCCAATCATACATTTTAACGTTTTTAGAAGGTCTCTTTCTATAAGTCTATAATATAGAACTAAACTACTGTTGTATGTAAAGTAAATAAGGTTTTCAAAATGTTTAAGAAGCTTCATTTAAAATTAAATTAAAATGCAGAGCCCCCCCCCGGACTGGTGGCCAGGACCCGGGCAGTGTGAGTGCCACTGAAAATCAGCTTGCATGCCACAGGTTGCCTACCCCTGGGCTAAAACTTTGTCATTAACAAGAGTAGGAGGTGTCCCCCCTTAAATATTGATAGGCACATTAGAACTTCTACAATTAATCCTTTGCCTTCCTGTCTCAATTGCCCCAATCAAAGTGTTACCCTTTCACCTTAGCATGACAAATTCAAGCTTCTCACACTAATAAAGCAGGCCTTAACCAGAGCAAAGCCAAATAACCCAATTATCTGGATTCTCCTCTGTGCCCCCCAGCATGTTCCAATCTAATAAAGCTATCAATATTATGCCCTATAGTGTCACTAATTTCATAGCAAGCTAAATTATACAACACTTCCTTAGAGAGGTTACGTACAATCCTGGCCTACAATAATACATAATCTTTTCATTTAATGAAATAGACCTGAAAGATACTTGAGCTTAATTTCATTAGGTGTTTCAAGGAGATGGCAGGAAATTGCCATATCTGTCACAGTTACTATTAATTATAAAAGTGGATAAAACAGGAGCAGCCCCTTGTGAAAGCCAGAAGCCGCAGCTGACTTTGAGGAAGACCTAAATAAAAAAAAGCCCTTGGACATTGAAGTACTTTAAGCTTCCCTGGCACCTGGGGAATTTTAATACTGTTTTAGTGCCAAAAGGGACCGGGTAGGTCCTCCGCTGTAAAGTGTTGTAGCTTCATTGACTTCATTGGAGCTTTACTAGTTGACACTAGCTGATGATTGGGTCCTTTTGTCTTTTATCTTATACTTTACAGTTAGATTGTTACCCTCTCTGGGGTAGGGAGGTGGCCTCTTTGTGTTGTGTTTGTACAGCACCTAGCACAAGGGTCCGTGACTAGGGCTCGTGGGGGCTACAGTAATACAAATAAATAATGGTTTTAAGTAAAGAATTAATCATTATTTCTTTCTTTCTCTAATACCCTTCTCCACTCTGACCTTAACCCCTTCATTTCTTCCCCACTCTTTCCTC
Source organism: Terrapene triunguis (assembly GCF_002925995.2). Classification (NCBI taxonomy): domain Eukaryota; kingdom Metazoa; phylum Chordata; order Testudines; family Emydidae; genus Terrapene; species Terrapene triunguis. Next base: position 61,029,459 of record NW_020664413.1, on the reverse strand, counting down.
TTCATTGTTGTTTCTCTATGGCCTGGTCTACACTGAGGTGGGGATCGATCTAAGATATGCAACTTCAGCTATGAGAATAGCGTAGCTAAAGTCGACGTATCTTAGATCGACTTAGAATCACTTACTTCGCATCCTCGCGGCACGGGATCGACGGCCGGCGCTCCCTCATCGACTTTGCTTCCGCTTCTTGCCGAGCTGGAATTCAGCAGTCGATGGGAGAGCGATCAGGGATTGATTTATCGCGTCTACACTACACGCGATAAATTGATCCCCGATAGAGTGATCGCTACCTTATTTCTTTCATCTGTTGCAGTGTATTATTTCCCTGCCCCGTAGTCCCTTCCTAGATGTTGTGGACATCAGTTAGGGTGAATACATTTTAACTGTTGGAAAAACCTGTCCCAGGATCAAGCAGGGAGACTTCTATATACTTTTGAATAGCTCTGCTGTTTCCAGGCCACCCTCACTAGACCCTACAGGTGCTGACGTAACCAAATGCGCTCAACCAGAATCCTCTCTTCCACAGAGGCTCTCCTGAACAGGGATGGACACAGTTGCAAAGTCTGAATCTGGATCTCAAAGTTCATGGATGTCGGCATACAGGGTCTGGCTCACTCTCAAATTCTAGATCCTCGCATACACTTCCTCATGGCTGGCAGTGATTGTATCTGAAGTTTTTGCTCAGCTCTCTCTCTTCACAGCTTGCTAATGATTTTGTGTCTCTAAGGGGATGTCTACACTGTACTGTAACCCAGGGTTAGTAGAACACGAGCTAGCAGACCTGGGGTTTATTTAGCTAGGGGTTGAGCATCGCCTCTTGTTTGTAACCCCAGGTTAGGAATTGTTGAACCCTGTGTCCCAACCTGGGGCTCCAGTGTCTACACTGCATTGTCCAAACCTGAGTCCAACCACCTATATCCCAGACTTCCTCTCACCCTCCCAAAATGTGGCTCTTCTAGCCCTTTGTTTATGGTGCAGTGTGGGCAAACTTGACCACCACATTTGACTGTCCAGAGGACAAAGTCAGCCCATGGGATTGTGGGACACTTTTGGTAGACTCACAGAGCACAAGTTCTGTGGGGCTGTGTCTACAGTGCAGAGCAATAGGGCTTGAACCCTGGCTCCTAGCTTGACTCAGGCTTCGACCCTTCACCCCTCTGGGCTTCTGGAACCCTGGGTCCAAATTTTGGGTTAATGCAATTTGTGTGTAGACAAAAGGGGGGCAGATTAGTCCTTGAGTTCAGGTGTTGGGTAGAAGTTCATTGCATACCAAATGGAATGGGTGGAGAGTGGCAGGGAATTGGCTCTGCCCCCACAACACACACTATATCTGAGCCAGCTCCCCAGAGGTGGTAATTTACTATTGGTGTAGGCCAAGGGTATATTACTGTCTCACTAGAGCCAGCTTGGAGCAGAGAAGGAATTGTGGCTTCCGGGTATATACTACCAGGTGACATAAGTGAAGAGCGCACAATACAAATGGCAACTCTCCAAAGCAAGAGAGGCAGAGAATAGTTTGAGAGCACTCCATAGACTGAGATATGTCCTCATGAACCATATTTTGAATAAGGTATAAATTAGTAGGAATCTAAGTCTGTTCTAAGAGAATTCACAAACAGCCAAAGGTCAATTGTTCACTCAGGTCTTATGAAGACCCAGCATTTGAGTGTTTTAAAATGAGACTAGTCATGACACCACAAGACATACTATAGAGAGCAATGATGCTTGTGCAGAGAGATGGCTCTTCCATTTCAAGTATAAACATAAGGCTGCCCATATATATTTTTTTTTCACTTTAATTCAGTACTTTATCACCAGCTTTCCCCATATGGCAAAATCAAATTCAGAGTTGCAGGGTCACAGGAACACACAATGCTATTTCCATTAACTTGAATGGAGGAAGCAAATGGTAGCTCACCTGAACCTTTGTCAGTATTGAGGGTCTCATTGCATGGTGCATCTCAGAAATCACAACTTCTTGAGCATGTATAGCCTGAAAATGCTGTCAGCATTTTAAAACTCTCTATTCATCTCTTAAAGAGGAATGTCTATATCAGATGCTCTAATCTGTTGGTGCTCAAATGGTAGTCCACAGGAAGTCTTTGCTGTTACCGGTTGTTTAGGGCCTAACCCAAAGCCTATTGAAGCCAATGGAAAGACTCCCATTGGCTTTAGCTCAGGTCACTAATGCATTTGGCCATAGCAAGGTCAGTAGTGTTTTCAATAACTGCCATCTGGAGGTTTCCTATGTTAAGAAAATTGTTACTAAAAACAAACATTCTGAAAGGGCAACAATCCTTCCTGAAACCACCAGCACCATTTTTTGAATACACTTTCGACAGCGTTTCCTTAGGAGTAGGCCAAATCTGGTGCTCTGCAGATGAGCTGCACCAAACCCATGAACTGCATATGTCCTACCTAAGCCATCAAAATGGGCCTAAAGTGGGCTGTGGGCCAGCCCTCTGCACCGTGGCAAACCTCCCCCCGAGGGGACAACTAACTTTGCACATAAAAGGTTGGTAGCTTTGATTCCACTACAAATATTCTTACTCTCACAGGGGAGGTTAGAGATTGGTGACTGGAAACCTTTGCATTTGCTTCATTGAAGCCAGCGGCAAAACTCCCACTGACCTCAGTGAGAACAAACCCAGACCCTGTATTTGAATCACACCACCCATGAGTGGTGCTGCATTTTAAATACTTGATCTGAGACATGGGCTGGGCAACCATTGCAGGAGACTGAAGTCCTCTGTCCAGCCAACAGGTTCCCTTGTGGGCAGAAACAGTGCAAATGTCCCCATGCTGTCCTGCCACTTTGCCTCAATCCTTTCTTTGACTAGCTTTTCGAGGGAAAGAAGAATCCATGCTTCCCGCCTATACGTTCCTTGGGCTGCGTGATGTGACCGCTGAAAGTTGCCAGCTGTGATTCTGGCTTTTGTTTTGTCGATGTTTGTTCACTTGGAACTGGCTTGAGGCTACCCAATTCATTTCATGTACACCAACCAATGACTGTCGAACTTTAAATTATTTCCAAGCTGGGCTGGGTTCCTGTATCATATAGAGATAAAAGCTCCATGGCTCAGAATCACCTCATCCTCTGGTTCATGGTGTATAAGAAACAGTGGAGGCAAAGACAGATCCTCAGCTGATGTAAATGAAGCCACTGAATTACACCAACTAGGGATTTGGCCCAAAAAGTTGTGTGTAGAATGGGTGTTTTTCAAACTTTCAGCTCTATCTAAAATTTAGGTGCAAATTCTGACCTCAGTTCCACCGCATCGCCTTTTTTTTTTTTTTTTTTTTTTTTTTTTTTTTTTTTTTTAGAATTTGGTCTTTCATGCTCATGTTGAATATTGCATCTTCACAGCTCATGGTTTATTAATAATAAGAACTTCATTTCCTTCTGGCTTCTTTTACAAGTAGTTATTTTACTTTCCCTTAAGGTGTAAATAAAAAAAACACTTCTCACCCACCCCGTCATTCTTCCAAATGAACCTACTCTGAACAGTGACCAATTAACTTTTCATAATTGTAGGATTTCCGGCTGTGTTTGTAGGAGCCTGGGCAGTGGTCCGTGCTACGCTGGCAGATGCAAGGTAAGCGGCAAAGAAGCAGAAGGCGCTTTGATCTATCTGTTTATGGAAAGCAATCAGATTTGTTTTCATCTCTCCATTCCTGCATGTACCGCCGATCACGTGCTCCCATTCTTACCTGCAAACAAAGTGTCGTTTTAAACAGCAAAAGATAGATGCACCAGCAGAATGCCTGGGTCGACGGTGGAAACCTTAATGTAAAAGAGAAGAAAAAGTGATGATAAAAATAAAGGGTCAGCTCATCTGCTGCTCTGATTTAGCGTGTCTCCACATGTACTGAAGAGAATAACGGCCTGCATAACCCTAATTTTCCTTGTTTACTTTCTGTGTTACAAAGCTGAGAGATGATAATGGGATCTCATTTCCTGAAGGTCCGATAGTAAGCTAAATGCCCAAAGCAAATAATTGCTATTGGTCTGATAATTCATTGCTGTGGAGATCCTCGCTGTGATTATAAACTTGTTTCTATTGTATTTCTAAAGGATTTAAAATTAGACTTGGCATTTAGATAGTGGGCCATAAAATTGCTACGCATGCAGCTAGAGCACTGAAAATGGTGTCGTTTTCACTATGAATCTTTTGTTATATCCAGTTCACACTCAGTGAGACCGAATATTGGGTTAGCCAGTGTTCAAACAACTGTTTTTCCGAGGCCTCATGATTCATAAGCTATTGGACCTTAAGCCTGCCATTAACCCAGGATTGAATACTGATTGGCAGACATATCAAGCCAGTGAAATTTTGGGGGTGGAAATTTTATATTAGCGGGAAGGAGAGGAACTCTCTTGACAGGCTGTTTCTGTAAACTAATAGTAGCTGAAGCTGCTCAGATGTTTGAAATGTTAAAAGTAGGTGGTACTGAGGGACTAAATGGGGAGAGGGCAAGTGAGAAAAATCAAAGTTGTATGATGAATGGGATTTATCACATGGTTCCCTAGTTTAGTACAGGGGTGTCATCAGTACATGTTGTATATATTCATATTTGTGTGTGTGTATACATATATATACACGATCCATATACACTATTGCCCATTTTCTAAAAAGGGGCCCCCAAGCTGGCTTCTAGACACATCCCAAGGTTTGCACTTACAATTAGAGATAAATGCAAATAAGAGAATTTACATTTCATACTCCCAGACTCTGTCCACAGCCGAGAGTCAGGCATGTAGGGTGGGCTTTTCAAACGCACTCAGCATGGGTCCCGGCTGCCACTGAGGTCAGTGGAGCTTTTACTGTTGACTTCAACAGGAGCAGGGTATGCTGATGCTGAGTGTTTTTGAAAGTCCCATCACAAAAAACAAGGAGATAAGAGAAGTCATTCAACACTCCAGGTGCATGTCATTCATCAATTTCAACTACCCTTTCATCACCCACAGCCCACACGTATGCATATGCCTCCATCCTGAACAACCAGTGAGCACCAGGGCACTCTGCCTATTGTTATTGGTAATGTGCTGATTGTTTTGTTTTGTTTATCACTCTGTTCAGACTGTATGAGTAAGTGAGATCTGGTGTCAGACTGCAAACAGGAGCAGGGAGCTTTGTTTCTCTGTCATTTTTAGGATAACGGAGGAATCAGTGATCTATGTTGCCGGTGATTTTTTTAAATGTAGAAATGTCAGAATTGAGGTCCTGCATAGGCGAGCTAGTGTAATGATTTAAAGATGCAGGTTGGGTTGTTCCAGCTGAAGGCTGGAGAGACATCTTTGTGGGTGGTGGAAGGTGAGAATGAGAACTAATGAATGGAGTGGAGATGGGGTGTGGAACAACTTAGCTGCTCCTTTCCTTGCTTTCCGGCCATGTGGCATAGCAACCGTCTCTCAAAGGTTATGAAGACGCTGTTTGGATGGGAGTTTTCCATGTTTTTAATAAGGCTGCTACACAAAGGGGCCTGATCCAAATCCCATTGAAGTCAATGGGAGGCTTTTCGCGCCTGTGAATCAGTCCCATGGATAGCTGTCAGTGTCGACATGTAAAATTGCTTGTGTACCCTGCTGCAGAGCTCCAGTGTCTTCCATAAGTTCCCCTCTTCCCCAGCCTTGCTTCTCATCTAGGCCCCTGAGTGCGTCATAGCAAAGAAAACTTGGAAAGGAAAAGCTCCACGATCAGTGCACTTTCTTGACTCTAATTGTCTTTCGTCACTATTTCTGTGCCCCAAAGCTAAATCAAGAGACGATCCACCAGTAACAATTCCAACCTCAAACAAATGGCTATTAAGTGGACAACCTGGTGCCAACACTTGCCCTCTGATTCAGCTGAAATGATGAATAATATGAGCAGCTACTGAGCAATAGCTGTGACCTTATTTCGTGCTCTGACTCTCTGCATCAATATGTGCAGAAAATTATTCTTTCCTCCCAGAGCTTTACTTTTGTCTGTGTAATAATGGTTGAGGATTTGCTTTGCTGAATGTCAATAGTTCAAAACTTTGTCAAGCAGTAGGAATGGTTCAGAGCAATTTACTACCAGGCATCACTTTCACTACCCACAAATATATACTGAGCTGGGCTGGAAAAGTCTTTGTTCATGTCCTAGAAGAAAGGCACATTGTGTATTCAGACAAATACCTCAGCGTGAGTGATAGGTAGGGCGACCCTATTTCCCTATGCTGAATATGGGCCACCTAATAAAATTGCCATTGAACTTGCTTCACTGTGAGTAATCAGTCAGAAATATGCAGGATAAACGTTCAAATTAACATCAAGTTGACTGAGCCCCTCTTAAAAAGAAATAGTGCGTAGCTGGATTATTTTTATTTACCTTCTTATTGTTAAGGCTTTAGGATTCACGGGGAGAGGTGACTTACACACACTCCCGTACACCTCTCTCACACTGGAGGGGCGGGGGTGTTTGACCGACTCCACACTCCCTGCCTGGCCCTCTCCCCCATCCATGCCTGGCTGGGCCTCCAGGATGGACCCACCTCTCCTGGTACCTGCCACCGCATCTTCCCCAGGCACCACGTGGGGGGCATGCAGGGTCACCTGGCTCTCTCCCCCCACCCCCACTCCCCTGTGGCTGGAAGCAGCTTGTCCCTTCCTACCTGCACCGTGTCGAAAGGCAGCTAACACCTCCAGGCTGCTGCTGGCCACCAACATAATCCAGCTGCCTGCTGTCCCCAGCTACAGCGTGGGCAGGAAGAGGTTAAGCCCTACGGATGCATTGTGCACCAGGGCCCAGAGAACCTGACTGCAGGGGCTTCAGGGAACCTGGCCAGAGAGGTGGCTCAGCAGGGCAGGGTGCCTAAGGGACAAAGCAGCTCCGTGCTCCCTGGGGGCAGGGCCCAGGGCAGGGCGGCAGGCCGTGGGCAAAGAGGGTGCTAAACCCCTGTCTCGGGGCCTGCTGTGGAGCCTGCAGGTCAGGGTGTGAACAGGCTGGAAATCGCTTCCTCCCCTCTCCCCTCCCCCGCCACTCCAGAGCTTAGCTGAGGGGCGGAGAGGCTTCCCCATGCCAGCTCTGTGGGGGGCTTTGGCACATGCCGGGCTTGGCTCTTCCTGGCCAGAGCCCTGGGCCGGAGGGTCTTGGGCTTTCCGGGGGCACCTGCCCAGCCGGAGGCAGTGGGGGAAGGTAGGAACCAGGCTGTTGGTGAGCTGAGCACTAAGACCGGGGGGCTGGGTCTCTGCACAGCACTGGGAGCGGGATGCGCCCTGCCGGTGGGGATATGGAGGAGCAGCAGGGCTGGGGTGGTGGTGAAGGGGCAAAGCAGGGAGAGGACAGCAAGAGGGGGAGCACATAAAGGGCAGCTGGGTGGTTAGCAGAGCAACACATAACCGGCTGCCCGCGCTCATCAGCCATCTCAGCTAGTGCCGGCTGCAAACAGGATGGGGGGGACCCTGCTGGCTGAGAGCCGGCATACAGCGGGGGCTGCGCTGGCAGAACGGTCGGCTCCATGCGCTGCAGCTTTGCCCCTCCGTCAGCCTTGCACACCCACCCATCCATCCCTCCCCCCACTCACTGCTGGCGGGCAGGCGGCTGGAGAGCAGGGATCCGGCCAGTAGGGGGAGAGACAGAAAATACAGGACAATTTGCCTGTTTTTAAGAAAGTCAGGACCCCTGCAGGAAAGCTGAAATACGGGACTGTCCCTTAAAAACAGGACGTCTGGTCACCCTAGTGATAGGGGACTTGGAATGTCTGGGTCCACTTCCACATTTCTTATTGAGATATTGGACCAGATCCTTGACTATATTTCAGCTGCTTTGTGTTGACCTAAAGGGGCATCATTGATTCCCTGAATGTAAAACAATCCCCTGAGTAGTATGAAGTGAACATTTCCATAGGCCGCCCACTGTCCCCTCCTCCTGTGTAGAGGGGGAGGTATGTTGGGGGCAGGGAAAGGTAGGGACTCTAAGGCCAGAAGGGAACGTCACGGTCATTTAGTCTGACTTGCAGGCCACAGAACCTCACCCGCCCATGCCTGTAATAACCCCCTAACCTCTGGCTGAGTTACTGAAGTCCTCAAATCATGATTTAAAGACTTCAAGTTCCCATTTACATAGTTTAAACCTGCAAGTGACCCATGCCCCATGCTGCAGGGACAGGCAAAAAATCCCAGGGTCTCTGCCAATCTGAGCCAGGGGAAATTCCTTCCTGACCCCAAATATGGTGGTCAGTTGGACACTGAGCAAGACCCACCCGCCAGGCACCTGAGAAAGAATTCTCTGTAGTAACTTGCAGCCCGCCCCATCACCAGCTGTTGGAGATATTTGCTGCTAGCAGTCACAGAATGGTGTAACAGAGCTAGGAGCAGAACACATGACACTTTAGATGATCCATGACCTTTAGGGATCTCTCCAGGATAAGCAGTTTGGAAAGGTGGCTTACAGCCACCTTTTTCTCACCCTCTCCTCAGATGCTCCGAGCATGAGTCCAGGGAAATGCAGAATTTGGTCTGAAAATGTGTACGACAGAAGCTGCTGTGTTACGCCTGCATTGAAATGAAGAGTGCTGCACAGGGCCGGCTTTAGGCCGATTCGGCCAATTCCCCTGAATGGGGCCCCGCGCTGCTGTCCACCCAACCCCCGGCCCACTTCCCCCTCCTCCCCTGAATGCTCCGCCCCCCTTCTTCTCCCCCTCCCCTGCTTCCCGCGAATCAGATGCTCGCGGGAAGCCTGAAACAAGCAGCAGGCAGGAGGTAAGCTGGGGCGGCGGGGGGAGACGCGAGGAGGGCTCCAGGGAGGCACGGCGCGGCCCAGTCCGGCCCTGGCCGAGTGCGCGGCTCCCTCCAGCCTGGCCCCCCCGGCCTGGCCTCGGCCCGGACACGAACCCTGACCCAGCCCGGACCAAGCGGACCTGGACCTGGCCGAGCAGCTCCGGCCCGGACCCAGACCCTGACCCGGCCCGAGCGGACCCGGCCCGGCCCCGGGCCCGGCCCCAGCCGAGCTGCTCCAGGCAGCGCGGTAAGGGGGCAGGGAGGGGGTGTTGGAAGAGAGCAGGGGAGTTTGGGGGGTTGTGGGGGGGTGGATAGGGGTCAGGGCGGTCAGAGGG